>NW_009938534.1:93578-162029 GCF_000696875.1 Nestor notabilis
TGGCCACTAAAATCCGAGAATTTTCTTTTATTTAAAAATCAAAATTCTCCAGGTGGCACAGTAATATTTGATAGACTTTTATTTGGAATAAGTTAGCCCTGTACAGCACCACAGCGATGCACTTTGTGGGATCTGAGCTGGTCACGTCTGCCTGAGAGTGCGACACTGAATTCTTGGATGCTGATTTCTCTGCCTATTTGCATTTTCAAACTCAGTCTGGATTTGTGAAGTTCTCTCAAGATTTTTCAGGTGATGGGAAGGTGCAGAAAGATGTACCTGGTGTCTCTGGCTAACACTGAGATCTGAGAAACCATTTGCCACTGGTCGTGAGTAATTTTCTTGGTGCTTTGAAGGATCTTGCTGAGTGATGCTCCCTCTTTAGATGCAAATGCAGACTATTCCAATAACCTGTTTCTGATGGGTAACATACTAATTCTCTCTCATAAACTCCAAATTCTATCTCCCTGTGGAGTGAGGGTCACTTTTTCACCAGGTCTTTGATATTTCAGTTGTCTTTTCTAAGGTTTATAAAATGCTCATGCATTTTTGGAATGCGAATATTTAAGGAGATGAGTAAAATTTCTTGTCTAACATATATTGATATTATAATTTTTGTATTTGTTTACTTTTTGATACTATGTCATGTTTTGAGATTCTGCTATTTCATCTCATGACTACTTCTGAGGGATAACTTCAAGGGAAGTTGTACACCCTCCTGTGCCAGTTGCAAGCTGTTTGCTTTAATTCCTTGTGCATTTTAAAGTGCAAGCTATCAATTTCAAGTGCTGCTTCTCCCATAAACTGTAAAGGGTAATTGCGTTGCTGAGTAACTGCCACATTTTATCTCAAAAATGTCAATTTCAATGAGTTTGCAAGTGCATTGCCATCTTTTACAATAAGGACTTAAAAAGCAAATTCATTGCTGGTATAAGACAAGCACCATCAACTAAAATTGCATCAGCTTTTATGAGGAGAATTCGACCCCATTTCAGCATAACCTACTGTAATCAACCTTAGTTTTGTGGGAAAGGCTAGTAGCAAATTTTGAGGCTACTCTTAGTAATTCATTCAGTAATAAGTTCTATTGTCATTGGAATTTTAAAACATATGAATGCCAGCAGAGCTATAGACATAATTATTTGTCATCTTTTACTGCTTTCTTCTTTTCCAAGAGATTGACAATGTTTTTAGCTGTTCCTGCTTTGAAACACATAGACATGATGGTTATTTTTTTATAAACATGTCATTTTTAAGAAACTCATTAAAAGAAGTGGAGTTTAAAATTAGTAAACAAGGACTGACTGAGACTGGTACTTCAATTTACCAACTTCAACATTGCTTCCAGTTTCTGCCTTTGTATTGACAGAACCTGCAAATCAAAGTGTGATAGAAATGACCATATGTATAGGGAGGATACATATACCGTATGTATGTATATATATGCATATGCATTGGTAGGATAGTTCAAGGCAGTCTAGATCCCTCCATGAGACAACGTGCTGGTGGAGTATATTGTATATAATGTATAAGCATTCCACCTCTCCATCTTACATGCACAAGAGCTGGATTGGAGGGTTTTTGTGTCCCAACAGGGGCAGCAGCAGGTAGCAAAGTAGAGGTAGTCTTCATTAGAGAGAGTTTTTGCAGGAGCAGCAGTGTCCTACTTTCTCTGAAGCACCTAGCTATGGACAATCACTAGTCTATAGAGTCACTGAACATTACTGGCTAACTCTAAAGTAGCCTCTTGCCTCCTTCTGCAGGTATGTAGGCTCTCTTAACTCCTCTGTGTTTGATGCTCAGCTGGGCTTTCTCCCAAACCAGTTACACATTTTGCTGTGTCGTAACAGCACCTTGTGTACATTAAGATATAGCCAGATTTCATAGGAGTGCTTTTGCTCTCATGTTTAGAGATCTACTCCTGAGATAACTCCCACTCAACAAGCTGGTTTGAAAATATGCTAAAAAGTGCCTTTGCTGATCAAATTACACTCAGTTTAATCTACAACTGTATCCTTAATCCTCTTTAAAAGAGCTTTCATTCTCTACACTTTTAGAGCTTCACCTTTTGTACCTTTATCAAGTACTGTATTGTCACAGAAGCATCTCTGAAAGGTGTTCAGTTTGGTGGAGCAGCCCTGCAGCCTGTTTTTGCTTCAGCGGGCAGAGTTCCTTTTTCAGGAATACTCACAAAGGGCACGGTTTGGCATAAGGCAGTAGGTGCTGAGGTTCTTGGAGTACTCAATGAAGAGAGACTTTAGATTCATTTAACAGGAGTGGTCTTATTTAGGTGCTCTAACTCACCTTGCAGAAACTAAAATATTCATTTCAGTGCCAAGATGTTATACAAGGACTACATTTACTTCATGCCCTGCTGAGAGAAGCTAGCAAGAGCTGTTATCAAAGACTCCTTTTCTCCTCAGTCATTTAATAGTAGCAGCTTCTCTTTTGTGCTCGCGGAGAGCAGAATAGGAAGTGATAATCTCCTTGGAATACAGCAGACACCTGTTTGATAAGTGGTAATTGCATTATTCCTGGAGGATTAGCACAGTGGTGCTTGTTTCTTTGTAATGAAACTCCACTATAGAGGCAGAGCAGAGCTTTGCTAGAAGATGTATGAAAATCCGTTGCAAAAGATTGAAGGTGTTTGGGACTCTGTAAACAGAGTTTCACTTTAAATGAGTTTATGATAAGTGGGATCACTGTGTAATAGCAGAAGAAAGCTATGGAAAATAACAGCATCACTTCTGTTGTTTTATATCTGAGGGAGAATGTTTGCTGTTGCTAGACTTTACCAGGGGTTTGTTCTAGTTGTGTGCAGAGCCTGATATAATAGTCTCAAATACTTCCTTTAAAAAAAGTGGTTTTTAAATAACGTTAAATTAGACCGTAGATAACCTTTTAAATGCTTAGAATTAAGCAATCTGGTCCCCTATTGGAAGTTTTGGTTAAAGTCCAATAAACTGTTGATAAAACATGGAACCAAGAAAATATTAGTTAATAAATCTGTTCTAGACAGATAACTTCCTCTGCCAAACAAGAGCAGACCTCTGTTTTCAATACTGATCGCTGGCTTGAATTCCTTTTCTAAATGGAGTTACTGCCCAGTGGTCAGAACATAGACCTGAGACAGATATGTATCTCTGCAGACTTTCTTACGGCATTTAATAAAACACTTAAGCAAGTCAAGCCTTCTGATTTCTGAGAGGAGGCCTGAGATTTAATGCCAAACTTCTGCAAAAGTCAAAGAAAAGCGGTTACGTGGCCTCAGCTGGATTTCATTAGAAACTGGTCACCTTATTCTTGTTAAGTGGCTAAGAAAATCCAGTCTAAAATATTGGAAATGTTTCATGAGGTCTCCAATTAGAAAGACCCTTTATAAATGCTTTTTTTTTTTGTTGTTTATGGTCTTTATCTTTTGCTTGTCACACTTGAAACTACTGTACATCAACCAAGCACATTCAATATGTATTTATACTGAATGAAATAGATATATTTTTTGCTGCAGCCATCCCAGTCCAACAACTTGCTGTTTAAGAATACTAAATTATTTTTTAGTATTAATGAAATATATTGTTTCAAGTTTTGAAACATGTCCTTTAATTAAGATGGTTACGTACTTCGAGCTTTTAATTTTACTGATGTAAAGAGTTTAAAGTGTTTCCATTTATTCCAGGTAAGGGAAACAGAAGCTCAGTCTTAGAAGTCAGTAACACCATATTTTCAAAAGGCTAACATTGCAAAAATCCAATTCCTTGGATAGTGATATCCAGGAAGAAGAGGCAGCATAAAAAGCCTATCAATGTTTGAACCATTTGTTGAAAGCAGTGTTACTAGCACAACTGCTTGAACTCTGCCAAGGAATTATCTAGTGCTGGAAACATATCCAGGCACTCTTCTGTTTGCCATCCAAAGCATTGTACAATGTTGTGAAGTAAATGGCATCCCACCATAGACCAGAAATGTGCCAAGTATTTGGCTGATACTCTTTGTGAATGCAAAGCAGTTTCCAAGATGTATCTGTGAATATCTTTGGCAATATGTAATCTGGATGAATGAAGTAATAAAGTTGGTTTGTACTGTTGCTTATTTCACTTACAATTGTTTCTTACCTTAAAAATCTGCTTAATGTTTTTTTATCTCTTCTGAATAGCAAAAAAAGAAGGCAATTTATGATCAGACTCAGAACAAACAATACTGCTATACCCTCTTCTATGGCAATTACTAGTCACTTAAAGAAAATACCAGAAACCTAGCGGATGCTGTGTTTCAACACAGAAGCCACAAATGAAACAGGACAATGTTAGTACCTTGCTTACTTTTCAGCCTTTACACTGTGAAGAATTTTGAGGAAAAGAAATATGGGAAGACAGGTTAACTCTGTTGAGTGTTTTTGCAGTTGTTAGGAGTCTGAATCTATGTTAAGTGCAGCTGTATTTTTCACAATTGCCATTTGAGTATCGAAAGTAAGATTTAACAGCATCACAAAATACCACAACCAGACTGCAGAGCATATGACAGTCCACAGAGAACTGATGGATGAGTGGGTGCTGGTGCTTTCTCACGTTTTCAGGTACTAGAGGGGCTCTCATCCTTTTCCTTACAGACATTTTCTTTTGTTTACCTTGATCCTTTCATTTGGCAACATGAAATGGATGAGTGCTTTGACTCCTGGTATTTGTTGTCACGCAGGGACACTCTCTCTGTAGCTTGGGAAAGGTTGGGAATCCCAGTTTCTCTATGAATAACACGCTACTAGTTGTAATAGGTCTTGTTGTGGTGAGAGGATATTTATTTTCAGTTCCTGAGACATTCAGGAATGTACAGTGAGTGACGACTGTTCCCGGGCATGTATGCTTTATACATCAATTCACACAGGTGTACTTATTAATAAACTCACTTAACCAATTTACATGCATAAGTTTTAACCACTGAGTAATGAGTGAAAGCATTGCCGAGGAACTGGAAATTTGGGAAATGTGTCATTATTTGCATATCAGTATAAAGCAATTACTAAATTAAAGAGTGCACGTTGTGACAAACATGAAGCTCCTTTACTGTTGCTTTGTCAGTGCACATTAACATCAACTTGATGTGAAAGCCTGGCTTTCTCTGCATGAGCTAAAAATCCTAAGGCAGAAGTACACAATGAATCACCCAGAGTTTGGAGGCTAGCATGCTGAATTGCCTTGGGGTTCAGACTGAGGAAAGAAAAAACTGATGTAAAAGACCATTGAGAAAACGTATCAGTGGAAAGTAATTAACTCAAGATCCACAATTAGCCTCATGGTCTATACTTAACTGTTCCAGGTCTTTCAGCGATCGTTTAATTCTGTTACCCTGTGTTTCAAATAGCTGCAAATGGCTTGGCAGATTTTTCATCCTTTTTAATATTTACAGTTTTTGTCTAAGAAGAAGAATGAGCTCTGTAAGTGATCACGGGTATTTATTTCAGTCTCTCAAGTATATCTCTTTCTAAGCAGAATTGGTTGTACAAGGAAATATTATTTTCCTTTTATTTCCTTTAAATATATTTATGGTTTGAAGCAACATTAAGTACTACAGTATCGGTCCTTCTGCTTTAATTCCTAACTAGGCTTAAACAAATGAGAGCTAATCAAAACCAGGGGTGATTTTCTCTTTTATTCAGCTAGCAAATGAGAGTGATAGATTCACAGTAGTACGGCTGGTGATTAACAGCAACCGTAGCAAAAATTGGCATGTGTGTTCAACCAGTGTACCAGAGCTGGGTGTTCCCAGAGGAACAGGCACAACTTTTTCTCAAGCTCATACAGAAGCTCTCAGCAGTGTTTTGTGAAGCTTGCTTTATCGTGGTTGTTACTGTGAGCCCAGCACCCCTCGTCCATGTATGAAAGACACAAGTGGCCTGCTCACTGTGCCATGGACTCTTCTCCAACCTCCCTCTTCCAACCCTGGGTGCTGTTTATCCACAAGTCGATTCCAGAGCGTCTTCATCACGCTGCTGCCTTCAGCACCGTGTGTAAACATCTCCCAGGATTGTGCCTTATACTGCAGCAGAAGGAATAAGATACGTATGTTTAATATGAAGCCTTTTGGAATAAACCACAGAGGAGTTTTGGAGAATTAAGTGAAACAATCTCTTAATCCCAATCTAAAGATTTTATTTTTTAAATGTATTAATATTTATGACACCTTTTTCAGTTCAGATCTTTTTTAACTTTTGGCTTCTGTCTTTTAACTCTCTAGCATTCTTTTGTGATCTTAATCTTCATTATAGTTCGAAGATCTACCATGGGAACATGACTGAAATCCTTGGAATGAATTTCCTACAACCTGTGTTGACAGGTTTAAATTACGTACTCTGACACTGTTCTTGTGGCTGGATTAGAAACTTTTTTCCAAGTTAAACCTGCGATGAGTAATTGTCACAGCGCGCTGGCACAATGCTAATTTGAAGTGACATGTCCAAACTGGCCTCCGTAACATGAAGAACCCTAACAGGTGTGAGGGGTGGATCTTCCCATGGGCCCTGCTGAACTTCTAACAGGGGAAAAAGAGTAGAAGAAGTGAAATGAACCTTGAATAAAGCTGTCAGCAGTAATTATCTCAACAACACTTTGTGAGGAGTTAAAATAAGCATTGCTGATTTATAACCTGAACACACTCCACCCTAGAGATTTTTTTTCATCCAGTTAGTGTTTAAAATGAAACGTTCAATACCTGTCAAGATTTATTTTTTTTTATTGAAGATGCAGCAGGAAAATGAAGTTATTTTCCAGAGGAAGTTAATTTCAAGGGCTGTCAAAATTTTTAAACTCTTCTTTTAATTTTAATATTTGCACAACAGTTTAATAAAACAAACAAACCTAGAGCATATTTGACTCTTTTTCCCAGCTAATGGTATTTGATGTCAAAAGACGAAGTGGCTAATGTTGAATTACAGCCACTTTTTATTGTTGTTCAAGGAGGGATAAGGGAAGATGAGCTTTGGTTGGTTGATTTATTTGTTTAAATTACGTACTCAACTTGAATACCAATGCCTTGACCAATATAGACTGAAGAGAGTCTTTCAGTTCCACATAGGGAATCTTTGAGTCTTGTAGTTAATTTCATGGTACAAAAAAGCCTTTGTTTCAGTAAATTAAGGAAAAAAAACCTCCAACATTTGGTAGACTATTTTTTGTGAATTACAATGTACCTTCATTTTACAGTGGACACTTTTTACAGTAGTAACACTTACTTTATGTATACAATGTATTTTAGTAGGGATAGAAGGAATTTTAGAGTCTGTTACTACTGAAAGAATACTCGCTAGCTTTGAGAAAAAACAAATTATAAACATAAATTCACAGAAAACCTTTGATCTCTTGAAGTTTTAAACATTACTCTTGAACATGTGGGAATTCTTAAATCATGTGTAACTTTGACTTTGTGAAGATTACATGCTGAAAACAAGATAGATTATTTAATGTGTAATTACACAGCGATAAATGATGGGATTGGACGTGTTGAGCACTTATTTGTTCCCAAGGAATTTGGCTAGTGTTTGAGCACAACAGGCTGCCCATGCATTGTTAATAATGCTCAGTTAAACACTGAGAACTAGCGGCATGGCAAGAACAACCTCATATGAAGGATCTCTTCTGTAATAGCATCGTTTTTCTTGACCTGATGAGACTCTGAGTATCCTCAGAAACAGCACGAGTTGTTTGGGAGTCCACCACCTCCTTCCTGCATGGATTGGTTTCTCTGTGTTTGGGCCTCCAACCAGGAGAGTTGAGTGATTCTCCACAGTCTTGAAGCCATCTCTGGAGAATCACAAAAAAACTGCTGAAGAGTTCCCACACTCCTTATTTCCGCTGCTTCAATATTCATATTCAAAGGGCTGTGCTGGATGCACTTAAAAACAACACTGTTTTCTTCAACTGTTTGTATAGTGGAGATCTAGTTCCAACCCCCCTGTCTTGCTGAAAAAGTATTTCTCTCTGATTTCCTGTTCTGCATAGTTAATATGGTAATCTTTTTGAACAGGGAACTTAATTTGTCTAGTGAGGAGAGATAGATGACATCTTGGTAGGCTGGGAGAAATTAGCTTGATTGAATTTTTCTGAGATCTGCCCATCAAGAAGAGGAGATTAGCAATGATGAATATGCCTTGCAGACATCTAAACTGAAGTCTGTCTAGACTAAGAAGCAAGAGAATTTCTCGTTTATCACAACGTTACCTACCCTCGCTGAAAGGATGGAGAATGGACTGAACCTGGAGGTATGGAAGCTCCTTTGCAGGAGCCATGCCATTCAGCCAAGATGTAGAAAATGGATCGTTTTGTATTGTTTATTATGATACTACTCTTGGTGCACTTGGGCTTTGAAAGCATTTGACCCCTAATATGCCTCGTATCCGAACTCAGCTAGTAGTACCATATGCATATGGAGTGTAATAGAAAAATTAGGACAGAAATATTCCTTCTCAAACTTTTTCTTCCTTCTCAAACTGCATATAGTTGTCTTCAAAAAAGACCATTTTGCCCCCCTTCCCAACCTCAATGAAATGCCTACATACAGACAGATACCTGTAATGTCATTGTAATTTGTCATACTCAGGGAATTAGCTTAGGCTTTAATAAAAAGTCAGATAACAGAATTGCAAGTTTAATATGAAAACTGAAATGCTTGATAGAGCTCCTCCCTCGCCTCTCTATACTTACCCCTTCTTTTACCTGAAGAGGGGTGAAAAGCATCATAGTAATTACTCCAACAACTAAAAGGATTAAATTATATGGTAGTGAAATTTTCACAGCGGAGACACCTGCAGTCACTGAGTATTTTGCAGTGGGCACCTCTGTCTCAGCTTATTTTGAATAATTGAGCATGGCATGTTTGTTTCTTTATACGTTAGCCATGTATCAGTGAGTAAACCAGTAAATGAAAAAGTTAAGCAACTCACATTTTGAGCACAGTGAAAGGGCTGTCACATGGAGTATCTGAACCAGGACTAGGTTGCAGTCTGTAGGCAACAGTACATTCATTTCTGATTAAGAATTTTTTGTGATGTATGGGGATTATAAATCTCCTCATATGTTCAGCCTGCAATGCAGCCTCTAGAAAGAGTTCTTATTCAGTTGGTCATCTCCTGATTTATAAATATTATTTTGGGATATCATTTCCATGTTAATATATTTATTTCTAACATGAAACTGCAGCTAGCTAATATTGGCAAGCTAGTTACGGCAAAAGTACTAAATAGTAGTCACAAATACATAGATTTCACAGTTGGTATGTATTGCAGTAATAATTATCAAGGGTGGCTGGAAGTTTTTAGTTGTGGTAGAATTCCCATTGGTAAAGCAGCTCTGAATCAAAGACTCTTCAAGCTTAGCATGAACTTCTGTTCTTAATTAATTAGATAACTTTTTGCTCACAATAACTTTACAATGTTTATAATAATACTCTGATTGTTACTTGCATACTGCTATTGTTTTCAGTGCAAAACAAAGGTTTTGGGTTTCAAGGTGTTTGTATAATCTCTATTGAAATATGACTTCACAGGGTGAGTAATAATCTTTTGGGCGTATTTTTCTGGAGATAACCTTTTCTTCTTAAGCAGAGCACTGGTTTTGCAGTGGTAACAGTGAAGGCATAAAACATTCTCTAATATTGAGACGAGAGCTACTGCAGTTACTGACTTGTGGAGGGTGTTTATCCAGCCAAACTCATATTGCAACACGTGCTAACAGCAGATTTATTTTCAGCACAGATACTCTGTGGGCTTGATTTTTTTCCCTCTTTCTCAACAAGGGGAAAACAGGCACCATCAGTTCTCACCAAAATTAATACCTAGAATGTTAAGTACAATTCTGGAATTGATAGGATGTGGTGCTCTAAAGATACTGCATTACAGAGGGATGGATGGGAAAGACACTGTGCTGGAGGGAGCACCTCATTGCCTTGGGCTAATTACAAGAGCTACAGCAAACAGAGATGCCATCTTGAAAGATTTGGGATACAGTAATCCAAGTGTTCCTTAACTGCTTTAGATGATAAAAACCAAAAGGCTAAATTACGTACTTTGTATGCTAAACTCACCCACCCCCACATTTGGATATATGCCAGTTTTAATCCTACCTGTTCAACATTGTAGAGTCTGAAAGGAGGCATTAGAAAGTGTGTACCTCCTTGGCAATTACACATGGAGTGACATCTTTGGGCAGTTGTCTTTGTGGCTTCTTCCATCCAGCTGTGCTAGTGAGTGCAGCTGGAAAGCTGGAACTATAATTTCACCAAACTATTTTTCAGGAGACTAGAACTGGAGGGCAGGTTATTAAGGTTATTATTCTTTTTGCCTAATATACTACAGCTGACCTAGAGTAGGACTGGGAATTAGTCTGCTTTTTATGGGAGATTTATGAAGGAGAGTCAAGTATCAGAAAACATGCTCTTTTTTTGTGAACTAGGATTTTGTTTGCTTACGTTATCTCTGAGTATTAAAGGCAGAAAACATGGATTATTTTCCTTTACCTCAGGAGGAAATCACACAATGAGAATTCCTCCATTTAGCTTTCTATCGAAGCAGATTATATACAGCCAAGCGTAATTCTGTATTACAAGCTAATTCTGTAATACAAGCTATTACAGCTAATTGAATAATTTGACTGATTCATAGCAGTCAAATGATACAGAAATTGCATTTCCTTTTATGGTCTTTCTACTTTTTATTAAAAATACAGCAGGTATGTCCACTGCAAGGTTTTTATTCTGGTTTAAGTTTGCCATTGTCAGATAATACCTGCTACTTCACTTGCTGTGCATGAGCAAGTGAAATCTGGCATCATTGATAGACTCCTCTCCTTTGAGTATGGATCAAGTGTTCTGTGAAGTTTTTTTCTGATGCTTTGTAAGATTTATAGTTTGACCTTTGAATTTCTGAGAGCAAATGATCAAGGTTTATGTCTAAAAAACATACTGGGAAAGAAAATACTTTGCGCTGGAAAAATACCACCACAGGAAGTTGGAAAGAATTTTTCGTATGAGTAGCTCAAACAATAAAGATAGTTACCCTGTTACAGGGTAACTGAAATTGTTTCTCATTTTAAGTGGCCTTTTAAACAGTTAAAAGCTGGTTTTTTAAAACTGACATAGTACCAGATAATACCACTGAAGGGCTACATTTAATAACTTGCCTTGGTTAGCAGTAATAGTGGTAAGAGCCTGTATGTTTAGATAGATGTGTTAATGAACACTGAAGCAAATCAAATAAACAGAACTCCCCTGTGCTTCTAAGCCTCAAAACTCTCACTCTCTCATAGCAATCAAACACATATATCAATATTCCTACTTTCCTTAAACATTATCACTTACACTTGCTTGTTTTCAAGGGTTCTTGTTAAAAAAAGCTACATCCTTTTAGAGAAGAGGAACCCCTTGATGACAAGCACCCTGTGAGCTGCACAGCCTCTCACGTCAGGCCAGAGAAGGTGCATTACGTATCTGTAGCTCTTGTCTTCTGCAAGGTGACATGTTTTGCAGACTTATCCTGAGAAACCCTGGAGTTCCTGGGGAAGTTTTTCCACTGTTGACAACAGCAGTAGGGAGTTTGATGGGCTCCAGACCCAGCTGATACGGAAGCTGTTCTACTAAAGATGGTTGACTCTTCCGGCAGGTCGTTCTCCATCTCATCCCGCTGGAATGACCATGCTTTGCAATGATAAATAACAAGAGGATAAGAGCAGACAAATTGGATAAGTCTGTAATTTATGTGCTTTAAGAGCCTGTTTGTTTTCCTACCATAATTTATTTCCTAAAGTACGTGCAGACTTAAGTACAGGCGGTTTACTGGCAAGAAGAGTTGTCTTAGTTTTATTCAGATTGCTGGAGAGACTTGTGTCTGTATTTATATGAAGCAAAGAGTGAGCGTTTCCAAAATGACTGTGATAGTTGAGGAAGAGGAAGAAGGTCCAGTTCTTTACAGGTTATTGCTTTCAGCTGGCCACTTTGGATGTCCAAGTGCATTCTATAAAGTATTAGAAAGCTCTTGGAGCTTGCCTTCATACTTTCCTCATTAGATATGGTTGCCATTAGAAGCTCTTTTGAAGTGCTGTTTTTCTCCATCAGTGTGTGGCCGAGCATAAGATCAGTTTGTCATATCCAGTTACTACTTTCCTGATGCAGTACACTGAGCTTATAATTTTTGTATCAACATTTCTCAGTGCAGAGGGTTCTGCAGCTGCAGTTCTCTGCTGGTATGATTCCTTCATGATCTTACTACTGTTTTATCTTTGTCATCTTCAGTGTCTTGATTAAATATCTCTGGACCGGTACGAGAGACTGAGTTTGCTCCTTCCTTTGTAGTTTCAGAAGTCTGCAAGAGTGGGAATTAAGTTGTGCCGACAAACTCTAGAAGATTGCAAGCTTGTGAGATTAATGGACTTGTAATTTTTCCTGTTATTCTGAGAATGTGATGGCAGCGCTCTGGAGTTACATGTTCTCAGTTATTTCTTTCCCTGCTGCAGACATACTTGTATCATGAAATACTTGAAAAAAATAGTCTTTTTAGATTGTTCTAGAAGATATAATAGAAGCTTCTACATAAAAATTGTATTTCCTAACAGGAAGAATAATCTGTTGTTTAAAACAGCTGGTCTTACTCCAGATTTGGCAAATATTTCTAGGTTGACCTGGGAAGTTCTTGGCAAAGAATCCTGCATGTTCAGATCAGAAAAGATGTTGCTTAACTTCATTAATGCTGGCAGTTGAAATGCAAATCGTCTTACAATGAATATTTACAAATAAATTTAGTGTCTTACTGTTGGAAAGCACAGTGAGCATTAGAGTCATTTTTTATCTCTCTAAATTGTAAGGTTTGGTAGCAGTCTTTCTTTCAGTTGTTAACATGTATTTCAAGTATCCTTTGTGCATTTTCAGTCCAGGTTTTACCATTAGGTAAATTTGCATATTAGTAGCAATCTGTTCAATATTGCTATTGTCTCTTAAAAGGATTCTCCTGCTGCAACTTTCCCTGGGATGTTTCAAGGCTTCATTTTTATTGTCCTTCTCCTTAAAAAGAAGGACAATAAAATAACTGTTTAAAATAGGAAGCCAAATAGAAGATGACTTAAACTTTCAACGGGCAGGAGCAGTCTGTACACACAGTTGGGCAGGAGATCTGGCTTTTCAGTAATAACCTTGAGTTACTTCTTGCAAGTTGTTTTGCCTATTTCTGATTCTGTTTCACTTTCCAACTCATGTAGCTTTCATCTCTGAGACCTTTTGAGTAGGGATTTGCACATATGTACGTTTACTGCCTAGGAAAATGGACTAACCTTATTTATTTGTGCTTTTGTGTATATTTATTTCCTAATCTCTCTCTAGCTTGTTATTGTTGCCAAGTAATCTTTTGCTTAGTGTTTAGTTTTATTATTTCCAAAATAATAAGCTTAAGCTTCTTGGTACAAGAGTCTCTCTTGAGAGAGGGCTCTTTCCTTTATCTTAGAATGAAGGCAACTTAACTCCAGAAAAATGTTCATGCTGCTAGATAATTTTGAAATGAAAGGCAGAGCTTCTATTTGTCCTGGCCTTTTCTTTACAACAAAAAACCTTCTTATAAAAAAAAAATAAGAAAGCTAAAGGGGAGGGTGATTTCTCACAAAAATGTGCACAAAAAACCCAACATTCCAGCAACTGTCTGGAGAGTAGGATGAAATGTGCTCTGATGTTGAACCCCTTCTGCTGTTAGCTCATTTTTGAGAGACGCTTTGACACTATAATATAGGGTTGCAAATTGGAATTGCAACACCCTGCTATTGGGCCAAGTGATGAAGCAGCATAATAACTGCTTGCTTGATCTTACCACTCTTTCTTTAATGTGTATGTAAAAGATATCGGGAGCCTTTCCAGGCATCTGTCAGGGTATTTGATGCTGTTAGATAGAGAACTTCAGTCTGTGTGTGGTTAGTGTGCATGTGTGTATGTTTTACTAGTGTTCTATACAGTGTGGTAAGTACAGGGCAAAGTTTCAGGTTTTAGAACAGTTGGGTTTTGTTTATTATTAAAAGCTTATAAAAATACTAATTAAACTGGTGGATTATTCTGTACAGAGAATACAGTTCTTATGCTCTTGTCAGAGGAGTTTTATAGGTAATTAGTCTTGACCTATATGTCGTCTTTAATATTTCATTTGCTCCAGAGTATTATTGCTCACTTCCTTTAAGATGATAGCTGGGCATTTTATGCAGCTAAACTTCTGTTTAACCTTGCCATGAGAATGTGACAGTAGGCTAGTTCAGACAGGTTAACATGCATTTGGTAACCAGCCTGCCTAATCAGCCTGCTTCAACCTGCAGCAAATTAAATCTTTGTGAGTTCTAGCAGACAAGTGGTAAAGTCATTCTGAATTATGTATAAAAATAAATGGGGTATTTTCAGTGCTTATGGTAGTAAATGAAACGTAAGGCTTATGATTTATTCTTGGATTTTTGTTGAAGGTGATTGCAATTTATTTTACCTTAATGTTTCTGCAGTCTAATTAGGAGGCTGCTGTATGTCTGAAATACATAATGTAAGTCTTTCTATTCTGTGCCCTGCAAAAATAATAAAAGAACTTTTATAGTATCTAGAAAATCTTTTTGTGTCCTCTCTGTGTTTCTTCTGAAGGAACCATTAGAAACAGTATTATAAACATACAGCCAGAACTATCTTTCTCCATGTCACTAAGAATTGTACAGCATCAGATATTTTGTCATTGCCAAAATGAACCAGCTATTTTATTTAAGGGCTATTCACATTCTAAATTTAGTCCAAGTATTATGAAGATAAGGTTTGGGTGCCTCTGAACATCCCACTTGTGGGCATCATCCTTGCGTGACCAGGACTGATGGGCTTTCCAGAAAGGGTGGAAGGCTGGGTGTACCCTTACGCTATGTAAAGAAAGGTGTGAGCAGTGTTTGAAATGTGACAGTGGCACAGACAGCTCTGATCATAGGGTGAACAATTCTCATTTTTAATTGTATTGAAAGTACTTTTTTAAATGCAATGTAGGATCAGATCTTCAAATGTTATTGTTTTGTATTTGCCAGCATTGAATAATCTTGTTTTTCAAATTATAGAATGGTTAGTGTTGGAAGGGACCTTAAAGATTATCTAGTTCAATCCCCCATAAATAATGCTTTTTTCCATTTTTTTGTCTTGTTAGTTTTATAAAGCTGAGATTTAGGCATACAGCTACAGGCAAAAGTGCTGTTTCTGATGGAACTGGTTAACAAGCATCTATCCTGTATATGCTGACTGCAGTTTTGCCAGTGCTGTTGGGTTTGTGCCTTTGGCATTAATAATGACCAAGGTGGAGATGAAATGTTTGGTTTAGTAGCCATTGTGATTGTGTCTTGTACAATGTTTGATGATAAAGTGTTCTTTCAAGGTAGTGTATTTTGTCAAGATGAAAACTGTTTTTAATTAGTTGTATCAGTACTTATCATTTTCACTTTAAAATTTGCTAATTGATTAGGAAGGAAAAATTTACATTCACTTTATCAAAGCATACCACTGTAAAAGTTGAACTATAGAAATAATGGTTCAAACTTCAGTACTAATGTAAGAGAAAATAACAATTCAAGTCAGTTTTGAGGTTGCAGTTCCATTTAGCTTGTTTCGATACTCTGTGCACACACACCTGTAAAACTCAATTGTTTTTTCTTTGAATATTCTTATGTAAGAAATCACTAACTTTTCAGGCTTCTTTTTTCAAGTTTGTATAATTAATCCAGTCTTCTGCAGTGCAGTCTGCAGTTCGAATCTCTGAACATCTTTAAAACAAAAAAAACCCAACCTTCAAATGAGATTATGGCTTTAATAAATGGTCGTTGCTTTGTTCGTAGATGACTCTAGCTGTATCAGGACTGACTTTTCCTTGCCATCGACTTACAGTTGGAAGAAGATCTTCACCCGTACAAACAAGGGAACAGTCAGAGGAGGTAAGGATACCATCTTTATATTACCAGTATACTCTAGGAAGAAGCAGGGAAAGCTCATTTTGCAGTGGTCACTGTCCCTTCTGTTGTCAGTAGAATTGCATCATAAAAGAATCAATTTACAATTCCTGTAACACGTAATTGTGACAAAGTAAGGAGCTGGTTACATGAGTCATTGAAGAAAAAGACAAAAAGCGAAGTAAACAAGCACAGTGAGCACTGAAAAATACTCCAAATCAATTAGAAGGCTGAAACATTTATTTCAAATATTAACAGAAAGAGATGTTTACAGTCTGTATTGCTGTTTCTAACTATTGAAAGTTTGGGTTAAAGTTTCCAATGCCCTTGTTCTTCCACAAAATGAATTTACTATGAGCAGTTTCCCATTTTCTAAACACTTTTCTTACCATTTTGTTTAGAGAATTGTAGTATATAAGGTTTATCTTGCTGCACAAGAAGGATGTTTCAGTCTGTTCAGCTCATTTAAGTTAGCAAGACACAGCTGAGTCGGGATGCAAGCCTGGATATGTGCTATTGGATAGTGTTAAAAGTTAGACAATGGTCAGACAATGATGTTCTAGCTATACCTGAACATCTTAGTGGGTTAAATAGAGGTTTATTGTTTTCTCCTGAGATCTGGCAGCATTTCTATGTATCATTGCTGCTTTTCTTCATTCTTTCAGAATGATCTTACTGACTCTGTTCACCTTATAGAACTTTCTTGCTGACTAGTTCATTTAGTAAATGGTCCTTATCTGAAGTTCTTTATGTGCAGCTGTTGTAGAGAGAGATCCAACATGTGTGGAGCTCTTTGCTTCTCTTGTCTCTTGCACACTAGAGCTGAAATCTCACATTCCATAATACACTTTGTTGCACTTTCAGGGATTCATGTAGATTCGTGTAGTTCACTGTAACTTCTAGGTCAAGTGGAGCTGGAATAGTCATTCATGAAATGAAGTAGAATTGGAGATAAGTTTATGCTGAATAGTTTAAGCCAAGGTTTTCCTGAGCTACTGTGTTTCAGAGGACATGAAATCTGAAAGATCTGATGTTAGGAGTTGGAGGCACAGATTAAAATAGGATAGACAAGTGTCTTTCCAAGGAGTGTCCACCACCATGCAAGTATTGCAGAAGTAGATTGTATCTGTATGGCTGAAATTATTGATAGATTGTGTGGCTTTTCTCACTCTTTCTTATGCAATTAAACCAGCTCTAGTAGAGGGAAAGAAACATCAACTTTGGATAAAGTTTGCTCAACTATGTATGTACATGTGAGAGACAGTTCCTTAGTTATTTAGTAATGCATTTTGTCATGTAATATTGCTCTGTCAACCAAATTTCTGTTAAAAATTAGGTCTTATTTATAAAAAGCTATCTCATAATTCTGTATAAAATAGTAAAATAAAGTGCAGCACATCAAGTGTTTTTATAGAAACATGTAAGGATTTTTCACTATTTCATGTATTTCATTTGATGCTGTCTCTAATAGATTTGATGGTTGATGTTTTTTGTTTTTATATAGCAATGCACAGATGTTCATATGGTTAGTGACAGTGATGGAGATGACTTTGAAGATGCTACAGAGTTTGGAGTTGATGATGGAGAAATGTTTGGAGTAGCATCATCTGCCTTGAGGAAATCACCAATGAGTAAGAGCTAATAGCTAATTTACAATTAACTGGTGATTGTACAGCAGTAGTGAGCGCAGAGAGTTATGATAGGTCTTTATAATGTGAAACAGGAAAAGTGCCTTTTGATAGGAATGTTAGAATTGTTCCAGTGGATGTATCAAATAACTGTACTGCAGACATAACTGGCAACTATGAAAACATCTCCCAATGGAGGAAGATATTTAACCATATAGGGGGTTTTTTAGTTGAAGAATAATAATTAAACTCAGAGAAATTATGATCTCTAGCCAAATGTTCCTGTAGATAACTAGATTTCCACTTCCCTGTTAGGAAAATTTGAAAGGTTTTAGCTTAAACATGGTGTAGTGATTAATATTTTTAGTTATTTATATTAAACAAATTTCTCAGTGATTATTTGCCCTTGAATTATGAAAAGGATTGACAGGAGCCCTCAGTTCCCTCCTATATGAAATTCTTTATACTCTTTCTTTACTTCAGACTTGCATTAGTGTTAGAAGTTTCTGGACAGCAAATATATGTAATAATATGGAAAACTTTTTAAAATTATGTGTAGGGAGTTTAAAAAAAGAAAAAGAAAAGTAACTAGCAATATAGCAGGTTAAGCCTTTCAAGCCAGTCCATTCGTTTTAATGTATTAAATTAAGTCCAGAGTATTAACTCTGAACAAGTGATACATTACACTGGACCTGAGGATTTTACTGTTTGGAAAGCCTGAATATACTCATGACAGGGTCTGGAAATTTCATGTCTTTCCAAAGGTTCATAGTCAATAGTCGTTCATGAAATTTATATGGTCTCTTGATAACCACTTCACTAAGCTTTCAACATAAAAAAATCTATGAAGCAAATGAGTTTGCATATTAAAATCCGTATCCATAAGATTGCATTTATTTTATGGTTTTCCTTTTATCTATTTTTTTTTAAGTGCCAGAAAATGCTGAAAATGAAGGAGATGCCTTATTACAATTTACAGCAGAGTTCTCTTCAAGGTAATCTTAGCCTGTTAACCCTGCAATTCTTGTTACAAACTGAGTAAAAATTAGTAAATTGAAAATGAAAATAGAAATAAACCAATTCCTAATCTAGTTTATTTTAATCTTAACTTTGTTAGAACTGTTCCTGAAATAAAGATTATTTCTCAGTCCAAGTTAGAGTGACAGTTTCTTTCTGTGTTTAATTTGCCACTAATTAATATCATTACTTAATCATGTAAGGGTCAAGAAGGATGATAAAGACTCCAATTATATTATATTAATTTTAAGATAATATACAGGAACAGAAAAGCTGAAACCAATTAATATTGAAAAAGATATACAAAGTTGCAGTAAGGGTTTTGCCAATATGAAGTGGTTGGATAAATCTCTACTTTTAAAAAAATACAGAAATGCTGCTTTTAAGAAAGCATGATTGTGTAATACAAGAAAAGCTTCAATTAACCTTGAAGAATGCAACAAAGAGAGAAAATAAGTAATGATTGAAAAATTATATAGAACTTAAGATGTCTGAGTATGTAAACAAAGTTTTTATGATAAAATTTGTAAGGTAGTAAGTAGTCAGTTACTTAAGGCTTTTGAATACTGGGAGACAGATGACTTCTATGTATTTTCCTTTTGTCCTTTAGAAGTGGAGTACTTAGTCTTTCTAAAGTTTTAGCCAGTGCACTGTATTTACAGAGTATATGAAGAGGTAGAATATTGAAACTGCATATTCTTAAATTTTTTTATTAATTTTAAATTTTATCCCAAATAGATATGGTGACTGCCATCCGGTTTATTTTATTGGATCATTAGAGGCTGCTTTTCAAGAGGCCTTCTATGGGAAAGCTAGAGATGTAAGTGTGTATTAAAACTACTTTATTTAATATAGGGGAGAAATGGAAATTGCTGTACATGTTTTGTCTTTATAAAGATTACTACATTTTGTAGTTATCTTGCTTTTATTGTTTGTGAAGAGTTACACTCATTTAGTTGACTGACTCAAATACTTACCTTGGTTGTTGTTGAAATTACAGTGAATACCTTACCATTCCTAATCATTCAGGCTGTGTTTTTATTGGAATCCTTTAGTCATCAGAGCTATTTCTTTTTCTTCCCCCTTTGCCCCCTGCCCCTTTTCTTCCTGAAATAATGGTGTCCTAGCACCAGATAACACTGGCTTGCAAGTCTTGTGGTTGATCAGTTCAACACTGTGTGTTGGTAACTCCTTTGAAGGATGACTAATGAAATTGTAAATTTAAATTGAAAGGTCTCTGAAATACACTGTGCTTTTCTTTTCCCCCTTTGTACAGCCTTTAGCTGCCAAGTAAATTCCAGTACTAAGGTTTGGTTATTTAGTTTTCCTGTACATCCAACCAGACATCTCAAGTTTCTGTTATTCCATGCACAGTTTTCAAATCAGTATTTTAATAAAACTAGAATGGGGATAGTTTATTTAAGTTTTGGTGACTTGATTCACTACGGAGAAACCTAAACCCCTGCATAATTGAGCATAGAGAAAGCTGAAACACAAACAAGAAAATCACGCTGTTTAAATTTACTTTTTGTTGTCTTGATAGATAATTAATTTTAAAGTGAAGCATGTTTTGGCCGCCTGTACTTATTCATGTTAGAAGGAATAGTTATGTTAGGGACTGTTCTGGTAAGTGTGCACTGTTACAAATCTACACTATATCGCTTAAGTTAACATAAACCTAACATGTTGTGCACACACTTGAAATTCAGTGACTATTTTCATGTCTTTGTGCAGATTTCAGAGCATAAATGGACACATAATTCAGTGACAAAGTATTAATTTGCAACAACTTATTAAGGTAGACCTTAATGCTGATTTCAGAGAAATCATATTAATTCAACAAGATAAGTGTTTGAGTTAGGAAGTTTGCTTTGTGTCATATTATCAGAAATGGTTGACCGTGTATTGGTATAATAATGGACAAGAGCCCATTAGGAGCTTTCATAAGTATTTTTTATACCTATAAATCTGAAATTAATGCAGTGCAGTTACTCACATACTTATTATAATAAGTACTCAAAGTACTTCTTATACTGCTTATATAGCACATCTGAAATTCATGTAACTTTCTAAAATTTTCCAATGTATTCAGACCAGTTCCTTATCAGGATAAATTTATATATTTAGGAAAGTGTTCTTTTTGTGGCTTTTTTCTTAATTATTTTTTTCCAAACATTGCCTAGTTTTTGAAAGCTCTCCCTCCTTGTCTGAAACGACATTATTTTTATAGTAACATTCTGGCTTTAAACAAAGGTATGAGAATATATAAATACCATTTAGTTTTACCCTTTTTTTTCCCTATTACAAGGTGGTTTTTTTCCGTACTACCTCCTGGAATTCATAATTGAGGAAAGGGATACATGATGTTTTTTATAATTGCACTTCATAAAGTAATTCAATATGTATATCAGTATAAGAAAAAAGCTTAGAAGAAATTGCAACCTGTATGTCTTGTCTTCTAATTTATACTATAGAGGGCACTTAATTTTACCAGGGCAACAGATGAGCTTCAGGCACCAGCATTCTTCACTTGAAGTGAGAAATTGAGTTCCAAGAGTAAATAAAAACAAGATTGAAGGTTTAAATCCTCTGCTAGGCTTTTTGAACTTATATACTCATTAAATGTTTATTGGAGTGGTGGGATTACGAAGGATTTGGGTAGCTTCATCAACTGGTATATACTTAATCACTAAGTAAAACACTACATTTGATAGAGTGTTTCTCACGATGCCACACTCAATCCATCTTAATGAAAACCGCTTCAAACTGATTTAATTTGAGAGCACTTGGCAGCTTGAGTGCTCAGAGATCTTAGCCTTTTCTTGACAAATTCTCAATGCTGTCCAGAGCAGAAGGTGCATTCTACAGTTAGGTCTAGTGAGACAGCCATCAGCTATGATTTAATCTATACTGTGGATACTTTTTTCCCCAAAAATATTCCTATTATATATGAACTTGAAGCCTTTTTGCAGAAATATTTTAATTTGGTTTATTTGAAGAAAATTAACTTATGTCAAAACATGTGTTTTAATACACGTTCTGGGTTAAAATTCTTTTGAAGAAAGTTCATGTTGTTCTGTTAAATTTTAAATGTCTTTTCATGTGTTGCAAAGGATGGTAATTCGTCATTTTTTAAGAAAAAGTTACTTGAAAAAGATATACCTTGTAAAGTGTAGATGTTTGTCTTTTGGCTATGTTTTTCTGAGCTTTTATTATTGTAGCTTCTCATTTCAAATCTTTAGGTAGTTAACATTGACATTCATGATGGGTATCTTTTTTCCTTTAGAGGAACTGCTACTTGTAAGTAGGAGAAATGGATTGATGTTCAGTGTAGCTCTAGTTTAAAATCTGTATATCTCTTTAGCACAAAAATGGAATAGCCAAGATACAGAGCTTTGCTTTTTACAACCGGTGTCCTTGGCAATGAAATCCCCAGCTACCTCCTGCGGCCTGATAGTTGAGGGTATTGTGTGTTCGTTTCCAAGGCTTATTGTATATATAGCACAAGAAAATATTTTCCTTAGTATTTTTTTTTTAATTGGGTCAGGAAGAGAAAGAAATAGATGGAGGTTTATTAAATTAACAAGTTCTTTCGTGCAAGTCCTTCTCTACTTATTGTGCCAATTGGAAAGAAACATTTCTGTGTTAGTTTATGAAGAACAAGCTTAGTCTTGCTCAAGTAGCTAGACTATCATAGAAATAGCTAGACCTGATGCCATGGAAGAAATCTTACAATGGACAGTTTTAAACAAGATGTTTTGGGGGAGGTTTCTGTGTGACTGAAAGCAGTTTGTGGGTACCTTGTGTTATGAAACATCAGGGGGTTTATCCTAACTTAGGGCAGTACTGTTATTAATATAGGATCTGAATCACTATATTGAATCTCACTGAGCTATTTACTTGAGTAATACTGAAGTATTTTCTTTTATTAGAGCTTGTTTGCCTTTTCATTTTTATAAGTGGTTGCTACTCTTTTATTATAAGAAAGAATAAAGACATCTGCTTTACCTTTTCAGGAGCTCTTATCTTTATATACCTCTGTCAGATCACCTCCTGCTCCTCTCTCAACCTTTCTGTCCACTGACTTTTAATAAATATGTGAAACATCTCTCTTAGCACAGATTGGTGTTGTCACCTCAATATATATTCCTTCATACTGAAAAATGAACCATGTTTTTCTCGTCCTTGAGTTCTGTCTTTTAGGTTCAATTTAGTGGCAGCACCATCCCTCTCACATACGGGTACTTCATTTCCTGAATACCTAGAAGAAATATGCTCCTGCCATGTTCAAGTAAAACCTTTTGGTTTTGTTTTTGTAGCAGACTGTTCCTTCATACAGAGCTTTCTGCAGTATCGTTTTTATCTGTGTAACTTAGAAAGCTGCCCCTTGTAATTATTTCGGTTAATTAAGTTCATGCTGATCTCAGTACAGAGAAAAGATTCACAGAGATAATTACTCTGATAGAGCACATTATAGAAACAGCATTGACTACTCTCCAGTTGTCTTGTCTTAGAAGAGAAATTTGAAGTCTGTCCTTTAGATGCTACCTTGAGTAGAGGAGAGAGGTTGTTCTGAATCCCAATTGCAGGACAACTTTCTGATTTAGTCTTTGTTATCCTTTTTTCCCCATTTATTCCCTAAATAGTGAAGACTGATGTCAAGGAGCACAGCTTCACCTCCGCCTTGTACTTTGAGTCCAGGCACGTTTCAAATCAAGTTAGATTGCTACTCCAACATTTCATAAGGGACTTGATCATATTGTGTATCCTAGGTGTGTTTTGAAAATGCGTCCGTAGTTGAGTTGTCTGAGGGTTGCTAGATGAAGAAGTTACTGCCTTACTACATGATCTGGTTGAAACTGTAAAGGACAGGTATAGAAGTATAACTCTAGGTTCCCACGAAGAGTAAAGCAGCTACTCTGTAATACATAAGTTTGAGTTAAGTCCCATGATAGTCACCTATATTTTTTTCCAGTCCTGCCTGGTGTGTGTGTTGGCAGTTCTGTCCTTTCATTCTTAGATTAATTCTGAACTTGTGGATAACTATTGCTTAGAAATTTTGCTACAACATACCAGCTTAGTAGTCTCACTGTGTGCTTACACACCCTTTATTCTTCATATTTGAAAAATTGCTTTATCATTCATATCTGGGTATGGGTCTCTTCAGCATTCTTCAGCATCCTCTGTACTTGATATTAAGGAATGGATAGTTTTGGACATTGACTGCCACACTCTACTTTTCTTTCTCCTTCAAAGTCTGTGATTTGTAGATCTTATTTGAGTTTGGTTTTAATTACTGGATATTCTTTGCCGTTATGTAAGATATCACTACAAGCTCAATTGATTGAAATAGAGATACAACAGTATAATAGGATCAAATAGTTGGAAGATGAAAGTAGACTAAATCAAGCTTAAAATAAAACACACCTTTACCTGGGAGAGTGGTTAGCCGTTTGAACAGCTTGCCATGGTTCATACGGATTTTCTGTCACTGATGGTTTTTTGAGGCTGGATGTTTTACTGAAAGATAAAATTACTGAAGATTAAATGAGGAATTAGTTTAGGGATGTCTTATGCCATGTATTGTGTGAAAGACTAGGTCAGAATATTACTGGGATCATTTCATTCCCATTTTAGGAACCTGTGGGGTACAGTTTAGATCAGATCCTCTTCTACAAGGCTAGAAGCTAGTTAGTACCCCATGTCTCTCTGTGTTTGGTGTCTGTCTCCTTTCTTTTAAATTGTGCAGGGGGATTTAATAATGCTTATCTTCAGCAGGTTTTGTTTTGTTCTGTTCTGTGTAATACACAGACAAGGCTTCCTATGAATCCCCATCTGCCCTATTCCTTTGATCCTTTTTCAAAGTTGAGCAAGTTCGAAGGTGCAGCACTTCGGTGTTAGAGAACGTTTGCATTCTACTGAGGGAAAAAAGGACTGTGCATGATTGAGTAGTTGTGTCCAAGGAGGCTGATCATATGATCTCCAAGATCACCTTGTACACTTCAAAGCCTTAAAGATGTGCAAATGTGTCCCTTTGTTCATTTGAATTAGCTCTCACTACATAAAACCTAGAGGAAAAATGAAGATCTTGATTCATTAGCCTACCAGCTTGAAAGAACATTCATGTCTCTAGAAGATGTTACATCGTGAACATTTTTGTCTCAGTCATTACGTGAACTTGTAAACCTAATTTAAAAATAACCATTCAGGTCTGTGATTTTCCTGACCCTTATGACTGTACTGCTATTCTAATTCAGGTTCATGTTCTGAGGTACCTAAGTTATTCACATTATTAGCAACTGGCTTGGATATCCCATTGGTAAGGGGTTATCAGTTTAGTCTCAACATGATGATCTGTATTTCTTTATGCCTCAGTGATAACTTCTCTTTCTTCTAATTCTGTACAAAGTGCCTATTCCATCAACAGAGCAAAATCAGGCAGGAGAGGGCTGCAGTGCTTCATTCTAAATACCCGGTGGTTGGTATGATGTAAGGGAGCAAAGGTATGGCTGAGTCTCAGGCACTCTGAACGCAACAGAGATTGCAGGAAAAAAAGTGCTTGAGATACGAATTTTTTAAAGCATTTAGACAGCCGAGATGCTGAAAACAGCATCTCTTTCTCATGGCCCTTTTTCCTCTGAAATAAAATGAAACCCTGAGCTTAGGCTTGAAGCTTTTAAGACCTTAAGTCTTACTGACATTGATGAGACTTACACTCCCAAGTATGTCTGTAAATCCAGGCTTCTTCTGAAAATTCCTGTGTATGACTGCCTGGTTTTCAGCATCCACATACTCTGAAAAATACATCCCTTGATAGCTTAAGTTCCTGAAGTCCTAAGGCCTTTGGAAGTCCATCAGCTATTCAGTACTTAGATCTTTTTCAGTATCTTATACCTTCACAGGGACTAGTAAAAGTTCTTCCCTGTAAGGATTATTTTTTTTCCTTGATTAAAATTTTATGCTAAGTGTATAACCCTTGAGTCATTTTATTTTTGAGAAATCCAATACAGGACAGACGAGTGCTCCATTAACAGGCTTCTTTTATGCAAGCCAAGACTACAGTTAACTTTAGTGAGCCTATTTTATTAGCATTGACTGAAAAATTCCCAGTGTTAGTCATCACAGAGTCCCAGAATATACTCTGATTTTTCAAAGACTTGAAATAAAAGCAACAAAACCCTGCTTATAAACATATACAACCATGGGTTAGTTTAAAAAAAAAATAATTAAAAATCATTAAAAAACAGTGCAAAACAAAACACAAAAAAATCCCCAACAGCATCAAATTCCAAGCTGTGAGCCTTTTGCAATAATGCTTTTTTCCAAGGAAAAAATACTCCTGGCTTCCCCCAAGATTTTTTCAAAGTCTGTTTCAGTACTTCAGTTCCTCCTGCTACCTCTTTTTATTTCTTCTAGCAATATATCTGTGCCAGACCTTAACATTTTGGATTAATTATTAGACACAAGTACAGTCTTTTATATGTGATCAAGTTTAGTCTTTGCGTGGTGAGAGTTGTTGATGCAACAAAAATGTTGATGCACGTGTAAAGTAGCTCAGTGTAAACATCTATTGTGTATGTGCCTGTTCTGTTTACTAAAATTTGTCCCTAAATCTTTAAGCCTAAAACTGTACATATTTTGAAACATTCTGTTGTATGGAATCTCATATTTAACAGTTTCATGGGGTTGTTTCTTTGGAAGTAAAAGTGTTTCTCAAGAGCCTTTTTTTCTACCCGCTCCCCGTGAAAAGAGGAGAGCAAAGCCATCCGCTTACCACAAAGCAGTGCCACCACAAAGGAAAGATTAAGGGTTTAGAGAGAGGTCAATGTGGGTTTTTCTCTAACTAAACACTTTCCTAAAGTTTCCTTGTGGAAAAAATAATGAAGTCATCTCAGAGTTTTTAAAGAATTTTTATTTCTTTTTCACCGTCTGCATTCGCTTGTCTTCTCAGCATGGATGTTTAATCTTTCTAGGCTTTGTGAATTGGTCCAAATGAATAAGTGGTGAGCTGTCTCTCTAGGAGCTAGAGGCTTATTCTAAGGCCCTAATCACTGAGTAAACACATCTTTGCCCTCCCTCTCTTACAACTGCTATATAATAGTCGAGATTCTAGCACAGTAACCTGGATATTGCAGGGATCGACGCTTTGAAATGCAGAATGGCTGATCCTCAAAAACAGACAGTGCCTGATCTTCCCCTGCCTCTTTCTTCTTTTTAAATTAAATATCACCACAGAAATGCTGTTTTATTGCTTGATATTGTGCATCAGTGCCCTGGATTTTCAAGTTTAGTTTCAGTCAACATTGTTGGCTGCACTTATATGGATCTTTGCATGTTGGGCTTATTAATGGCCCTTCCTGGCACATGTATATGTGGTTCTGAAGAACATTGAAATTAAATTAGACAAACATTAATGCAAATTACTAATCCGTTTCCCAAACTCTAATGTTCAAATGTATTCTTCTTTTTATAAACAGTCATTAAGTTTTATCCAGAGCCAGTGTATGAGTTGATAGCCATAAGGGATTTTTTACAAAGACAGCTTGTCTCAAAATTGCATCCCATCTCAGCAAATATGTTCAAGTAGGATTTTGAAATAAAGTAAGTAATATATATGAGTATGTGGGATTGGAAAGTTGTAATTTTCTGAATGGTATTTATAATTCACTGAATACCTGATATGGAATCAAAGAATGCTTTCGGTTGGAAGGGACCTGAAAGATCTCCCAGTTCCAACCCCCTGCCACGGGCAGGGACACCTTCCACTAGAGCAGGTTGCTCCAAGCCCCTGTGTCCAACCTGGCCTTGAATTCTGCCAGGGATGGGGCAGCCACAGCTTCTCTGGGAAACCTGTGCCAATGTCTCACCACTCTCACAGGGAAGAACTTCTTCCTCATGTCTTATCTAAACCTATCCTCTTTCAGTTTAAAGTCATTCCTCCTTGTCTTATGACTACATTCCCTTGTTAAAAGCCCCTCTTCAGCTTTGTTCTTGGCCCCTTTTTGCACTGGGAGCTGCTCTAAGGTCTCCCTGGAGCCTTCTCTTCTTCAGGCTGAACAACCCCAACTCTATCAGCCTGTCTCTGTAGCAGAGGTGCTCCAGCCCTCAAGAACATCTTCATGGCCTCCTCAGGATTCACTCCAACAGGTCCACATCAGTTGTTCTTCCCTTATCCAGCAACGCTGTAACCCCATCATAGAAGGCAACCAAATTTATCAGATGCTATTTGATGTTTGTGAAGCCGTGTTGGCTGTCACCAATCACCTCCTTATTTTCCATGTGCCTTATCATAGTCACCAGGAGGATCTGCTCCATGATCTTGCTGGGCACGGGGGTGAGACTGACTGGCCTGTAGTTCCCCCAGTCCTCCTTTTTTCCCTTTTTACAATGGGAGTTATTTTTCCCCTTTTCCAGTCAGTGGGAACTTCACCAGACTGCCGTGATTTCTCAAACATGATGCATAATGGATGAGCCACTTCATCCACCAGTTCCTTTGGTACGTGTGGGTGCCTCTAATCAGGTCCTGTGGACTTCTACACCTTCAGGTTCTTTGTATGGTCTTGAACCTGATCTCCTACAGCAGGTGTAGTCTTCAACTCGCTCATAGTTTCCCTGTATTTTTCTCAGTCTGCTTTATATATTTACATACAGACAGACTCACTTTCCAAAAGGTGGTCTAAGATTATTATGGGGACACAGGACACCTCTCTGCTGCTGGCAATGAAGTTCAGACATTACTTGGTAGGGTTTCGGAAGAACTCTGAGTATTTTGTTTCAAGTGGCCATAAACACCATCCTCAACATCTACTCTTTGCAAATGCAGTAACTAAAACGAGATATATCAGCACTCACAAAATCAATGTGAGATTTGATCCACGTTCCTGTGCACTTTCTGTTGTGTCTTACACATTTGCAGTGCTGTCATGTTTTTAGGTTTATGATTGTTTTGTATTGTAGATGCTGTTGCATTAAGAGATGTGTTCCTTGCTTGGGGAATTGTTCCAAATGTCTCTGTTGGGCAGCAAGCCAAAAAAGTTCACTCATTTCTTAAGCTACGTCTCTTAATAAGGTTTTTGGTTTTCGTTCAAATGCTGTTATTTTCATGTTCATGCAATGTATCATGTTCTGATACCTGAAATAAAATTTTAGGAAGCATTGAGATTTACAGATTTGACTTGAAATGTACTGGGTTTTTCCCCCATGTGTCCACGTTGAGATACTTGGCGCCTTTGATAAACACCATAGGTTGTACTAATGCACAAATCTGCAGCAGTAATTTGGAATTACTAAATATCCTGAGGAAGTTTTCACTGATCTTTTCTCATGTCTTTTCAGAGAAAGCTTCTTGCTATCTACCTCCACCATGATGAAAGTGTACTAACCAACGTTTTCTGCTCACAAATGCTTTGTGCTGAATCTATTGTCTCCTATCTGAGTCAGAACTTCATAACCTGGGCATGGGACATGACAAAAGAAGCAAACAGAGCAAGGTAAGACTCTTTGGACTGTAAGTGGAGCAGCTTTCCTTTCAAGGAAGACCCTTATCTCTGTGTATCAAATCTTCTGTTGCTTGACATCTATTTGAACTAAAAACTTCATGCTTGTGTTTAGCTGATCAATGAACCTGTGCTGAGGTTCACTGAGAATTGGACTGTCCTTGTTTTCACCACAAAGTGACTTCTTATACCTGTGCAGGAAAAAGTATCTGAACAATCTATTTCCTTTTTTGTTTTTTCTTTTGAGTTCAGTTTTTAAACACAGTTCTAGGAATGTGTCTTCGCAGTTTTGCGTTGCTGGGCCATAATGCTGTGTCACACTAATTGTACATAAATAGGCGTAAATGAATTAGAACTATCTGGGATAAAAACTATAGTTCTTAATGAAAATCTTATTTTAAAAATAACATTCATGTCATAAATATTAAAAATGAATTATGCAAAAAAAATAGAAGCTTGCAATTCATATGAACTTTTTTGAACTACGGCTTTCATACAGAATATTCCTTTGGTAATGTTCAGTTATTTTGATAGGATTTAATATAATAAAAGCTATCCTATGTCTTAGGTACCATCACTTTTGCAGATGGCTAAAGAAATCAAAAAACTCTAGATTCCACCTCTTTCTACATCTTTTGAGTGTTCTTAACAAATTTTCATACCTTTATATTGACCTCTCTCTTCTTCAGTTGCTTATCAGTTGATCATAATCTATTGAAATTAATTATTCTATGATTATAGTTGTCTTTAGAAATCAGACTTGTTTGGTTTTCTAGCTTGAACCTTATTTCATCACCTTTATTTGCACAGGAGTTGACTGCTTGTCAGGATAATGTCTTGCAGATATTACTATAATAAGAGTTGTTTTAACTTTTGAACAAAAGATGTAACAGTCACTTAGGCTGGGATAAGTTTGCCACTTCTGTTACACAATTCCATTGATTATTGAACAATTAAAAGTACATATTTGTGTTTCATTCTCTTGTGGCTTGCTAGAATAGAGCATTCATCCACTCCTATTCTGAAAATGTAAATTGTAGTTAATATTTCTTTACTGAAAGTGGGCATGGAGAACAGAACAATCTCTTTTTTCCGAAACACTTTATAAACGACACTTGTGTTTCACAGGAATTCCTTGCTTGACCTTCTGCATTTCATCACTGGATGAATCAGCAGCTATGTTTCTAATTTAAATTGTTCTAGAGAAGAATGAAAGGTTATGGAAAAAAGCAGTCACAAAACCAGAAGTTTTAAAAACAGAAAAGAGAGAGAGAGGAAAAAGAAACATCTAGGTTCTTTCATGGGACCAAATACATAGACTGGAAAGTTGCTTAAGTCTTTTGGTATTGCCATTCATGGGCAGTAAGGAGCCTCCTCCTTTTCTTTTATCCCACAAGTTGGTGTAGAAGGAAACACTATTTCTAAACCATCTGTAGTGGCTAAGTTCAGTTGACTACCTGCTGTTCTATTGTTCCCTTTTCTATTTAATTCTCTAGTTTCTTTTATTTTACAATGACAAAAAATTGCAGTGTAGTTTCTTTTGAAAAACTGTGTTTGAGGGGTTTTTTATGACTGACGATCAACAGCCATGTAATTGCTTTGTTGTGTTTTACTAAAGAAATCTATTAAGTAGCACAACTTTGATACACTAGTAATAAGAGTTTGCAGGTTACAGAGACACCTGTGGTGACCAAAGCGACAGAAGCTGCTTATTAGAAAGAGCCTGTACAGCTGTGTCCTATTAACTCCTTATGACACTTCTTAAAACACAAAATAAAGGGCTTGTTTAAGGCTTTATAGCTGTTCTCAATGAACCTACTCACCGATTATGCAGTGCGATAGGGTTTTTAAGCCTTCATTTTTTGCTTTCTCTTAACAACAACAAAGAAACTGTCATATTAACAGTGAGGTCAAAAAATAGTAAGGGGTAAACAAGGCATGCTGGCTCAAATGAGAATAATTTCTTGGTTGTGTTTAGTGTCACATCCTGCTCCTTAGACTGTGATTTCTTTGGAGGAGGCATGATGCTTCCTTCTTCCTTTGGGAAGTGCCAGTGCACTGTGGGCATTCCCATAAATATCTACTCAGTACCTCCTGTTTAATTACTACCCTTCTTTACATGGCAGTGGTCTTGGAGCCTATTTTGTTCTATATCCCTATGAATACACTTCACATAGCTTTTTATTTGAATGATGGCAACAACAGAGGGAACTGCTTTTTGCATGCTGGTGTAGCCCAAGAGCAATTTACTTGTGCTGTTACAATTGTGCATTAGTGGAAAAGCCAGGGTGGGAAGGCAGAGGAGTCAGGCCCACTTTATTGACATGAATCAGTAGGGACACCTCAATATCAGTAGTAAAAGACAGGTTTTCGGTACTATAGCATGGCATGAATAAATTCAGATATAAATACTTTCCTCAATAAGCCAAAAAAATCTTGAATATTTCCAATTCTTTTTCTTGCTCTTTGCTGTCCTCTTTCTGACATATGTGGATGTCATTCCATTCCAAAAATAGTAGTTTCCATTTTTCTCATTAGTGAAATAGGGGTCCATCCTGAATATTGTATAACAGAACCAGCTCCAAAATCTTGTCTTTTTTAGTATGTTCCTTGTTGGACACTGATGTAGAGATGTGCGTTCAACCTTGTTCTTCAGCACCCATTGCAACAAAGCAAAGAGGGTTCTGTAAGTAGGACTGGAGTGAAAACGCAGTGTGCAAGCACCAGGGTAACTATTAGAAGTAGTGCAAGAGAACAAACAATATAGCTTTGGGAGTGGGATTTTTAAGAATTTCTAACTACAGCCACCCAGGACTGTTACTTTGTCAAACTGAAGGAGAACTCTAGTTAATACACTTAAGAGGATGTTTTGATTTGGCTTCCACAGCTTTTAATTGCCTCTGACATAAGGTTTGCAGGAAAAGGAGCAATTACCTTGGGTAATGCTGCAACTTACGAATCTTTTCATTACTATAATAAAAAAAATCATAACAAAGGGCACAAAATTTAGGAAATCAAAGTGTTTTTATAATACTGTTAAGGAATCTACATGAAAACTTTATCACCTATAGTTTAGACTTCAGTTTAGTGAGCAACAGTTTAGAATATTCTTGTAATTTATGCTGCCCGTGGTGAAAGAAGGAAAAAAGCCCACAGAGCTACATTATTGTCTTTTAACTTTTGTGGTATATTCCACTCAATTTGTGGTAAATCATGAGCTTAAAAACTACTGTTTCCTTTCCATTGCTTGCTATGTATATTTGCTACTATGCCACTCCAAACAGCAGAAATGTGCTTACAGAAGGTCTCAGGGCAGTAGTAATGGTGTTGACAATTCTGGCCCTACCTCTTGGACCAAGCATGTGGCTGCAGCAGCTCACCAGGTCCATTGGGCCATAGTAAGGGCTAAATGATTCCTCAGGTTTCCAGAGAGGTTATGGGATAGGTAAGCAGGAGGCCAGACATAAGCAGCCATAGTTCTGGCACTTTCTGACCAAAAAGAGTTGACTAATTACCATTATTCCAATTTAATTATATGTGTGCGTATGGGAGGTGTATATATATGTATGCAAGCACATGCCTAACTTTTTTTGTTGATTTATTAGCATATATTAATATATTTGTATCCAGAACAGATATATAATGAATATAGATGTATGTATATACACACATGTATACCTTCACATGCTCACATACCCTTATGTTTGCACACAGCATTTACAAACATAGATTATGCATAATATTAACAGATTTCCAGTGTATATTGTTTGCCAAGTAAAGCAACGCCAAAACCATAAAACAATGACTCAAATGTCTGTAAGCAGCCTTTCAGCTTTTGATATCTTTGCCCTTGGGCACTGTATTTCAAGGTGTTGCCAGCCTTTCTCAGCTCTGATGACAGGTACTTGTTAGTTTTAATGTTCAAATGATAGTTTTACACATTACTAAAGCTTAGGAAAGAGTTAATTGACTAAAGCGCTTCTCAGCAGCAGGTTGTCTTCACCTGCAATTTCCGTCATCAAGTAATTAGCCATATTCACAGTTGCTGACCCTTAATACTAACCTACTGAATGATGCATGCCTGGATGAAGACCAGTTGACCATATTACTCCAGCTCCCCGATCCTATTTGATCCTTCAGCAAATACATTGCAGGTGTGGGGTCTGTGAGAGCTGGACTCAGTGAGTTAATTTCTCACTGCCTCTTCGTCAGTGACCATAGATTCTGTATATGTTGCTTGAAAAACTGTTGGACGTGTTCTTTAGGCACTAAAGCCTTAACAGGTTTCACAGAACAGTGTGAAAACCTTTTCTATTGTATTTTGCAATATTTTACTTAATTTACTTTAATAGCAATACAGTGCCAGTCAATAAAAACAGGTCAAAAGTCTAATTAATGTTTTAAAAATAAAGGTTCTCAAATGCCGAGTGAGTTTGTCATTTTCTCTATGGTTTGTTTTGAGGAGAAAGAGGAAAGAAGGTGAGGAGGGAACCCTTCTGTTCCATGATTACATCCCACCCGCTCATTTTCTCCTTTTCTCCTTTGCTTTTGATTTTAGTGGCGGTCTTAACAGAATGTCAAGATCAATTTGCAGCATGGTTTAACTCAAGGTTTGCATTCTGCCAGCAGCGATTGTCCTAACGAACAATGCCGTGTGTTCTTGTAACTTCAGAAGCTTTTAGAAGGCTCATGGCAAGGGCAGCATCTAATGACTTTATTAGTGTAGGGTTTCAAAATGGGCTCAGTAATTGTTTGCATCTCTTTGTCATCTAGTCATAATTACTGCATAGTATTGTTTGGGGTTGCACTTGTGAATAGTTTCCTAATAGCACTGAAATGAAGAAAAAAGGGAAAAGGATAAAAGGTGATTGTCTCTTTAGATGGAGAACAAAACAGCCTGTATATAGATGATGGTTAAACTGTTTATTATACACCCACCAGAAAAGGTAAACTATCCCTGCTTAAATATTTATGTGCTTCAAGGTAATTTCACGTTAGTAGTCTAAAAATGTCCAAATTTGGAAAACTAAAAACCAGCAGAGTGCATTTTAATCTGGTTGTGATTGGTAAAATATGGATGTCTTCATAATATTCAACTATAAATAGAAAGTAGTCTCTTGATGTGATTAAGGTTTTCAGTGCATTGTTTTATATGCCTGTAGTGATGTTTAAAGGTCATATTAAAAAAATGTTAAAACCACAAGAATTAACTAAACTGATAGATTTGTAAGCATATATTTTAAGTCCCCACTATAAAACCAAATCCTAAAGCAGGTTCTGTCCCACTGTACTCAAACTACAGCCTTGTTATTAAGCTTGTTGAGCAGAAAAGGTAAAAGAATAAAACCCTGTAGTGTTCTGTGCAAAAGAGGTGAAGGCAGAAGAACAGGTAGTCAAGACAGACTTATTGGGCTTTTTTTGGTTTTGAGGAAGGAGAAAGAAGTCATTCACAAGTCCATCTAACTACCAGAGTCTACAATGACACCAGCAAAGTCTAATGCCAGATGGAATTGAAGCTGTAGAGAAATGTAGCTGTGTATATGCATCTAAATCAACCATCGGAAGAAATCACTGAGCTGGCTTTCTGCTAAAAGGTCCTTTGCAAGAAGCATAGTGGGCACCATGTGCCAAAGGGCCTTATTTTTCCAAAGTTTTCACATCAGTATGTAAAAACTATAAGTAACCACAGGAGTGTTTGTATGAGCAAGACTGTAACATATAGCCAGATCTCTCTTATTTATGTTGGTACAGAAAATAAGGAAATTTGATCTAAAATCCTATGCTATTTTTAATATTTATTTTAATACTTTTTATCCATACATTTAAGAGCAGAGTTCTCTCTGTATGGAAGAGAATTTGCCATTTAGTATACTGGACAAATTTGCCAATACAATTATTAATTAACCTTAAGGTGCTGGGAGAGTTTAAGAAAAGCAAAAGCAAAGGAGAGCTTTCAATTTTTGTTTGAGCATATGGAAAACATTCCAAATATAGCATCAGGTGGCCCTCATTGCACATTTCAGGGTACATTACAATGTACGATACTCAACTTGCTCTGCGTTAGTTTCCTTTCACAAGTTTACTTGCTTAACAAAAAAAGAGCTAGAATTAGCATTTTAGGTTTAATTAGTCTTTCTGCAACTGTATTATGCCATGACTGCTTGACATTTTTATTTTATTCATAATGCCTTAAGAAGGTAGATTAATTTGGGGATGGATGCAAAGCTATTAATCCCATCAGATTGTGTCATCAGTTTGATTCCATAGGTAACTAAAAACTGATACCACAACAGAGGACAGGCATTGAGTATTTAATACTTGGCTTCAGTCATGACTGGTAGGTGGTGTCCATGTCTTTCAAAACCATACCAGTTGTCACTTTTCTGAGTGGAAAGAGAAAGGAGACTGAATTCCTCTGCTCATTGAGTCCTTCTGCTGGATCAAACCAAGAGCAGCAGGTAGCAGTGCTACGTTGTGCTGTGATTTTCAGTGGAAATACAGACGACTCTTACTGCTCAGAATCACCAATTCTTTGCTAAGTTGTTCCTTTAATTACTCTTCAATTCTTAAATTTTTTGTAAGTTTTTCCTCTACTAAAAGCAGGAATCACATTGGAAAATACAATACCATATTTTGGGAGCCAACAATCATCTGTCTCGTGGCCCCCTCAGAAACTGGGCTCCAAAGATGCTTTGAGATTACTGAATTAAGTAGAAATATTCAAGGAATGTTTACATTTTTCTAAAATATTTGGCATCATAGCCAAAGTTCACGGTCAAGTTGGGTGGGGCTTTGAGCAACCTGGTCTAGTGGAAGATGTCCTTGCCCGTGGCAGGGGGTTTGGAACTAGATGGTCTTTAAGGTCCCTTCAACCCAAGCTATTCTATAATTCTATGATGATAGCTTTATTGCTTGTTTGTTCATTTTCGTGGTGTGGTAAGGAGGGATCTTGTATACTCCCAGATCCAAATGTGAGTGCAGTAGATCCTGTCCATATGAGTAACAAAAATGTGAAACAGCGTAATACATGAACAGGAGATACATAAAGAAACAATGAGATAATCACAGTCATTGTAATGATGAAACACCTCCCACTGGGAACAGCTGCCATCTCCCACCTAGGGATTGGCTTTCTCCTTTGGGCTTCTTCCCCCCAGAAAGGCAATACGTATTTTGCAGTGTAAATAGGTATCATGTAGATCAAAAGCTTTCCAGGGATAAAAATCCTGAGCTCTGAGATCAACACTTTTGATGATCACACTTTGGCCAGAGGTGGCCAATTTTGTTGTTAAAAATTAAAAGCTGCATGTTCTCACAGAAACATATTATTGCTAAATCCCAGCATTTACAAAGTTCTACATAGTATATCTGACATCAGGAGCTATGCCGGACCACAGACTTAAACTGTAATAAGTATTCCCTTTGGTTTTGAGACTCAGTAATAATTTAAACTATTCAAAGCTGTTATTTACTCATAATTGCCTCTAGGAGTTTTTTAAAAGTAGTATTAAATAAATTGCGTTTTGTGATAAAATTACAAAAAAGTTATGCCAGGAGTGTATTTTATTATAAATTACTGCATATTAGCTAGTAAGAAATTATAGTATTCTTCTCTGAGGAAAGTAGCATGCTACAAGTATAACTCTTTGCACAGATTATCTCAGAGTTTACACGGAGGGGTAACTGCTGTGCAGCGATCAGCAACCCCCCACTTTTAGCTACAGAGTGAATTATGTCTAAGAATTAATACCTGTTCAATCTAATTACTTTTTTAAGATGTTTGTAGTCTCTTTAGGGTTTGTTTCTATCTTTGTCATCCCATGGTCAGTGCTCATGTTTATTCTGTAGCTTTAATAACTGCTGCTTTTGTTGCTTAGGGAGTCATGAAAGAAGTAAAGAAGTGATGGTGCCTGCCAAAACTGTTATATTTCTTGACGAACTTTATTCTTTAACTTCTGAGATTATTAACGGATTTTTCCTTCATAAAATGCCTTTTTGGCTTTCTTATGCTTCTTCCTTCTTGAATATCCTTGTAATTTCAAACTAAAAGGAGTGGTAGGGTGCCATTTGCCCTCCCTTTCTGGCAGCATTCCTCTATTTCCACTTTTGGTTGGAGATCACAGTAATCCAGCATGTTGTGGAAAACAGTTCTCCCCGGAGGGACATCTGGCTCTTTGATGCACTCCACAGGCAGTTCTCTTGGCAGCTCTGGAGATGCCACTGAAAGATCTGGCACACTTCTGTTCAGATGAAAGTGAAAAAAAAATCCCTTGTTAGTGACAAACAGAGTAAAATGCTTATTGTTGCACCAAATTGTTTTGGTCCTACTTGCATACTTCTGACAGTAAGTATTAGCACAGAGGAGGGGGTTTTAGTTTTGGGGGTTCTTTTTCTGCGTATGAATGTGGAAGAAAGTAAAAAGGGCTGCAATACAGAATCAGTAAAGGCAGAAACGGGGCGGGGGGGCAAAATCACTTAAGTAGTTGCAAAATCTGTTAAAAGGTATGAGAAAAACTGATAGTCACTGGTGAATAGGAGTTATATGGTGTAGACACTGGAGCTTGCTGCTGCTATCTCTTTATCCATTGTTTGACTACCTTAATATTTTTGTTGGCTTTACTGCATTTTAGTTCAACAGACAAGTGGAGTCTTGCTTGGTTCCAAAGGGCAGGATCTATTTTGATGGGTCATGTGAGTGAGAAGAGTTTCTCGTGTATTCTCTCTGCTCTGAAGATGTGCATTGTTAAGCATTGGTCATTCATTTCCCACAAACATCCTCATTGCAGCTGTCTGTGGTGTAATCTAGACATTCATTATTCAGAGTTGGAACTGCTTGGGAGATGGGTTGCTTCTCATCCCTCCCCCAAGACAAAGGCTGCCTGATGGCAGCAGTGGCAAATCTGTGGCAGTCAGGTCAAAATTGACATGAGCTGCTCTTGTAACTGGTACATGAGCAAGCTGAGCAGATTGTGACAGTAGCAGAGGAAAGGAGGTGATTTGAAAGAGAGGGGCAGATGGCACCAGTTGCTGTAAGAAGTGGCCCCAAGAAGAAAGTAAACCCCACCATGGTGGAAGATGTTGGCATCTGTTTTGCTGTTACTCAACCAGGAAAGTATGTGTACCCTTACAACAGCTTGGCATGGCATGCCATCTTCTGAAGCTAGGGAGCTGAAACCTGTTCCAAGCCTTGAATATAGAAGACTCAAAGGTATCATAATCTGTTAGGTTCTGTATAGTCAGCCAGAAGTTCAACATATAAAAATTTACCTCCTGGGAAAAACTTACTTGGGAAATCTTTGAACATACTGAAATACCTGCTTCGTTCAGGATTTTCTGCATACAAAGCTTATACCCATAAAAGTGTATTTTGTGTCTAAGTTATAACAATATTTTGTTTTCCCATGCAACTTGAGTGCTGTTCTTCTGTGGTGCACTGAAGACGGTTAAACAGTTTTAATACACGTATTTCAGGAATTCAGTTCAACTGCCCACAGCCTTTATTACCTCCAGGAGTGAAACTTTGAACTCACATAAGTCATTTTGACGTGGAAGATCACCACTGACTTCTGTGAGGCCAAGGTTTCATTTATGTATTCCCACCTTGAAGAGCAAACATCAAAAATTGTTACTTAGCTTAAAAGTTTATATGTCCTCATTTTATGGACATTTTATTTTATCTTTACCAGATGGTATTTTTCTACATAGCTATTTCCGATATAGCAGACTCTGTTTGGTGGTTTTGATGTTGTCTTTGAATGTGATCGTTCTAAATTGCATAAGACAGAATCAAGGAGGCAAGAAAGGGTGTTTTCAGGTAACATTTATGGCTATGAAATACTCACTAGCTACTGCTGTTCATGGCCTTCCATCCAACTATGGCCATAGTTACACTACAAATTGTCTCTGAGAAGAGGAGGGGTTTTTTTATACTCCAGGTGCCTTGAACAAGCCCAGTGTTGTACTTATAAGGTTTATCAGTTTTTTAGCCATTTTATTAGATACAATATATATTGATTAAAAAAAGATTACAACTTTGAATCTTTTCAGTATCTTTAAGAAGAAATTACTTGGAGCACTTGACATTTTAATGTAGTTTGTCTTTTCAAATAGATTTGGCTTCTAATGCATGTGACAACAGGACTTTGCTCTTCAGTTAGAGCATACATTTCAGAGTAGTTGTTACCTAAAATATTATCATAAGGCATAAGAAAACACACGATTTAAGTTGCCTTTCATGAACATAATTAAGAATTAATAAGCCTGTACCAGTGGTTAGTCCCCAGAATTTCCACTATTTTGCCTTTTGTGACCTGTGTTATTAAAAGTCCATTATTTTTACAGACTTTATTAAATTGGATCTTATTAAAGCATTCTATATTTGCATTTGGTCTTTCATAATTCATTATTATTATGACATTTACTTTTTACCATCAGATCTGAAAACATATCATAAGCTACCCTTTTCTCTTGAAAGAAATGCTAATTTCAAACAGTCCTCTAATGGAAGAGAAAAGCTTTATCAGTTTTTTCATTTATTCAAGATCGTGTTAAGAATACTAATGCTAGACTTCTGTATGCTAATATCCAAGAGCTTTTTTTGGTCAAAAGCTTAGAATTATTGTTTTTTAGACCACACTGCTAAGTATGTCACTGGCAGGGCACTAATACAAAAGAAAATACAATTCTGAAGTACCATGTTGTAATTCTATGACTGATAAAAATTTCTTGCTCTTTTGTTTTTTTGCTTTCATACAAAATGATACTATTTTTATACTTTGTCATGTTGACTAGATTATGGCTCTTAGTCTCTCTTTAGAAGTTCTAACAATTAATTTGGCATGAGTTTATAGGAGGTGTTAGTTTTGAATTCTAGGCTGCAGAACAGTTTAAAAGGAAGTGGAGTTCTCCATCAAATAAAATTACTGTCTCAACCTGTTATTAATTGTTTTAATTTAGACAATTTGGGTCTATGGTATTTGTAAATATTCTCATGATATAATCATAAAAAGGGATAAGGAGAATGCAAAAGCCTAGATGTTAAACAGTGAGGTAACAGGCAGTTAAACTGCTGAATTTAGCATAGTTATTTTTTTAAAGCACACTTCAACCTCTAAAATGTTAACTTTTTCTTCCCCCCCTCCCCAGGTTTCTGACTATGTGCACTAGACACTTTGGGAGTGTTGTAGCCCAAACAATTCGAACTCAGAAGACAGACCAGTTTCCACTTTTCCTTATTATTATGGGAAAACGATCATCTAATGAAGTCTTGAATGTAATACAAGGTACGGTTCATGCTTTTTATTAAAAGTATTTCTTACGTGAGTATTGAAACTGTTAGAACATCTTTGATAACCTTTTCTTTTTTAAGGTGTTCAGAATATGAATTTGTTGCACAAAACAAACTTTCAGTTGCCACAATATAAAAAGCTATTAATCATAAATGCATTAATTAACATGGTATTAGAGATTGGAGTTGCCATGACCGTAATAGAATCATAGTTTAAGTTTTTAATCTTTTAAAAGTAGAAGCCAAATTTTCTAAATGAGGAACTACATTTGGTTCTCCAAACTTTATAGCCAGATACAGCCCAAATTCCCCAAAGATTTTGGCTGCAGTCTTTCTGTAGTGCCAGAATGCATTTAGTTCTTTGCATGTAATTCCTTGTTGGTATGTGGACTTTGTTGCATGTAGTGGGCTAATATTTGAACATAAGTTGCTTTTTCTCCTCACTGCAGACCTGCCTTCAGTGTGGAAACCCCAAATCAGATCAGAATTTAGGTTACTAATATTATCTCACATAAATGAAGCTTTCTGGCTTGTATGAGCAGTGCTTTCTGGCTTGTATGAGCAGTTCTTTCTGGCATAACCATTCCTCTGATTTCTTTGTGACAGCAAGATGACTTAGATGTGGAAGGATGCCCTTTGACTGCTGTTCTCAGTAACTCTTCAAATTAAAATACATCAAAGAATGGCTGCCTCTTATTTCTTCTGCTTTCTCCACAAGTTTGCCTTCATGACACTGTGTCCTCATTTATTTATTGCTTATATCTAGCCATCTTTATTCTAATCTCCTTATATTCCTGAGGAAATTCGGCCTCAGGAAATACTGCTCTTTGCAAACAGCATCACTGTTTCTTTCTGCATATGGAATTAATAATTGTCTTGAGGAACCTGCAGTGCTCCTTTCTATGGATATAATTGTTAATTTTGCATGGATTTTGTCTCCTTAGTGTGGCAAAATCCATGCATTACTTCATGGTACTTCTGTGACTTATAAAACTTATTTCATACAAATAATCTTATAAATAGATTGGCTTGTTTTTATAACTGCAGCATAGTCCAGCACCTATGTTATCCCACTGAAGCCAGTGGTGCTTCCTGGCTTAAATTACTTAACTGTTTTAGCAACTGGGTGACTTAAAATCATAATACAGTGCAGCTTTACATAATAAAATTATCCAAATTATTTAAATGCAGTCATTAAGTTTTAATGATTCATCAGCCTTTCTGCAATGTTTTGAACTAAACTAAAGTAATAATCTATTGCAAACTTACTTAAATCTGTCCTTTAACAAAAATCAAAGTGTGCTTGTCGTTTTCGCATGAATTGGGATACCTTTTAACAATATGCCCTCAGACAAATGGTTGTCTCTGAAGTCTTGCATGTTGTAGCATGCGGGATAACATTTTCTGCTAAGGTAACAAATGCTAGAAGTGGGAACAATGAGGCCTTTCAGGGCTGGGTGAGAAGGCATGTTTACAGAAGAGATACACTGATATAGAAACTTAAGTCCCAGCAGTGTTTATTGAAATGCAGACTAAGTTTGCTTTCAATTTTTACTTTTTTCTGGGACTGGAAACTATGGGGACAGTTTTGTTTTCTTTAGGGTACTGTGGCTTTTGGTTAGCTTGCTCCTTTTAAACTTTTAACCAGCATCACCAATATAAATCTAGCTCTTGTTGGTGTTGTCCTGCTAGGGTCTGGAGAGCATTTAGGCTGGCAGATGTTGAGTTTATAGTTTTTGACCATTTCTCAAGGTCTTTTAACTAGTTTGGCAAGTGGCTGTAATGGGTAGTCTAGTCTTCAGATTAGGAAAAGAAACCAAAGACTGCGTGCATCTTGGTGGGAAATTAAACTAATCTTTCAGTCTTCCTGAAGGCACGCTGGTAGGAAAGGTGTGAGGAGGTATCTGTTTTCCTATGCATGTGCTGTATTTCTGGATATATATACACAGATACTTACTTTTCCACTAGTATTAGCTTTGCAAGAAGTAAATACACTGAAAAGAATATATTATAATATTTGAAATTTTACTACTAGTTATACCTGAATAAAAATGCATGTGCACACATCCAGTTGATCCCTGTATCCTGATTTGTTTTTTTCTTAAACCAATCCACTTGAATGCTGCTGCCAACATCCTACCTTTTATTACCTGGCTAAGCAATTGCTTCAGTCTCCTTGATCATACGTGGGAATTTTGAAACTGTAAAATCAATTCCATGTCAAGGAACTCCAGATACATTACCTTCCTTCAATGTTAGGGATTAAAAGCAAAACTCAAGTTATTCCATGCAAGCACAAAAGCAGTTGTTCAGATTTGAACCACCTAAAATTTTAGCCTATGATCAACATTATCAACATTTGTTTGTAAAAAACAATTTTGAATTTTTAATAAAAAGCCAAACTAAAAGCATTCTGCTGAGATACTTGCATTTTCTGCTCTTTTTTCCTCCTTTTTTTTTCTAATCTGGCTATTTCATATGGATTAACTCTAAACTGACTCCTTTTTTGTTTAATAATTTTAATGATATGAAGTTCAGCTATCTTTCTTTGTTGCTAGGTAACACAACAGTGGATGAGCTAATGATGAGGCTGATTGCTGCAATGGAGATCTTCAGTGCCCAGCAGCAGGAAGACATAAAGGATGAGGTGAGCATTGAAAGTTACTGCAGATACCTGCTGGCTTCCACAAATCACTATGGATGCAGAATTAACCAGATGTTTCTTTAGCCCGTGAATATGGGTATGATGTGTTTCAGTGTCTCTTCCATCATCAGGAATTAAAAATGTTATGTCTCCTTTGTGTATTCATTTGGGAGGTCTCCTTGTTGGTCCTGTCATTTTCAGGTTTTTTCCTTTTCCTTAATATTGGTCAGGGGTTTACTTTTATAGTAGTATTACAGAGCTTAATAGGCTCATACAAGGAAACAACAATCAGATTTTTTCCCAATGACCAGCTGCGAGTCATAGGCAGAAACAAAACCGGATTGATAGATCTTAAGTGTATACATTTAGAAGGCGATTCAAAAGCAACCTTCACCAGCACTGTACCAGTACTGAATCACCATTCAGAACGATCCAGAATGGGTACATGGTGACAAGACTTTTCAAAACCAGTGTTTCAACTACACAGAAGCAGACACAGTGAGGTATACAGTTGAAAGATGTTTATCCGTTACTCTATAAATTGAGAGTGACATTTTGAAGTAATGAAGTACTCAGGAATTTATAATAATAGGTGTGTTGCCATTCAAGATTATTCTTATCCTGTTGTGTAGACATTGATTGACAATAATTCACTAAACACATTCTTCACATTTAAACCTTGTATCTCATTAGTATGAGATTTACTGACTATGGTTATAATAATATGAAGGCAGGGTATCTGCACTATAGTTCATTTTTTCTTCTTTATTTATGCTACCTGTAATTTATTGGTAAAGAAATTGACTTTAATTTTGTTAATACTGAACACAAATTTTATTATGAGGATTACAACAAAAATCCAAGGCACAATATAATTGATTTTTTTTAATTGCATTTTAACAGGAATATGTCAGTTGGGGGTGGGGGGTGTTTAATGCTTTAATAAGACAGTAAAATTTCCATCACAGATGATTTCCAAGAAAGGTTCAGAAGCGAAAACTGTAAAAGCTCATAGAAAGGAAGAAAACAGTAGAAAAGCAAAGCATATAAAGGCAGACAGATAAGAGCAAATAAGGGGCAAGAGAAGGAACTAGAAGCAGAAGTGATAGGATTGGAACAAAGGGAGGAACAAGAGACCAGAACAGTCATGCAGAGCAGGGGACATCAGTATTTAGGAGAGAAGAAGCTGAGGGCAGGTGAGATAGTGAAAGAACCTGTCTAAGAGGATAAAACCAAGTGAGTGTGCAACTGAAAAACGTCTGGGTGGAAGGAAAACAAAGCGTAAAGAAAGAGAAGATTTGGTAGCCTTGAGGCCATGGTTGCAGAACCAAGAACTGGCTTCTGCGTCCTGAGCTGCTGTCAGTCCTTCATGGGATGGCCAAGAACAGTGACAGTCCAGTAACAGATGTCCCCAGAGTGGTGATATGGATGTCTTCTGACTTCTTACTCCAAGTTGCTCTACCTATGTAGGGAGAATGGAAAATGAATTTTTATACATTCCTCTAAAATCTGTCTTTGTGCAAGTGTTCTGTAGTCTTTGCTTACATTCCCTTTTGGTTTTCTGTCACTGAGAACACAGGTGACATTTCTTCCCCAGTAGTTTTTTCTAACACATTTTGACATTCAGAAAACTAATGGAAAATTTCATAAACTTTGAAGGCAGATTTCCAGACACGATGGGTTTTATACACAAACAGGATATGTACCTGTATACACCTTGGCTCCACTTGTAACAAGCACACCAAAAAGGTGATCTGAGACACTTTGCCTTTGAAGCAGGAAGTTTAAAAGCAAAAAATAACCTTGCTTTATGAAGTTACTATTCCAGAAAGGGAGTATTTGACAAGCAGTCTGTACTCAATAAGGAGCTTTAGTCTGTAAAAAAAATATTGTCTTTTTGTGGTTTGCTGCATAACATGTAGCTTTCTTGCAAGTCTTGTACTTGACAACTTCAAGTGTTCAAACATCAACACCTTTTCTTTTTTAAGATCTTATTGCAGTTGGTGCATTTTTCCCCATAAATATTACAATAGCAAACAGGATACAGAGTCCGGTTTCTGTAACTGTTTTCTTAATAGCTACAAGAAGTCATCATAAAACCACAAGAAGATAAACAGAAAATTCTTTTGTGTTTTAAAAAGAGAAGCCATCTATATAGCTTTGCTGTAAACAGAAGTGTGTGAGAGAGAAATAGAACTGGAAACACTTGTAAATAACAGCATGAAATCATTAATGAGTCAGTTTATGCAGCTGAACTTCACTTTGGACTTTTAACTTGCATGCACATGAAAGCTTCCAACACAGCTACTGCATAATTCTGTTTAGCACAGTATGTTTCGCAGTGCCCTCTGATGGTTATTTCTGTATAGGATGACTATTACCATTGGCAGCTAATGGTACAGGTGTTTACCATGACGTTGGCTATAACTGTTTAGGCATCGCTTTGCAGTCAGCGCCTTGTCACTGATCATCGACTTGAGGCATAGGCAGGATGCTTAGAACAGCGTCACCGACATATCTCACTTGAGTGAAGTGAGTCACTTCATCAGCTGGTGGTAATGGTGTGGTTAGCTAAATCATGTGCTTTTGTATCCATGTAGGAGTAAAATTTACTGGGGTAGTCTCATAAAATCTTAATCACGTAAATTTGGGGCATATTTCTATATGACGTCAAGTGCTAAATTACCATCATTTAACTAGAACTTGGATTTAATTTTTAGGTGTGTATATTGTGTTCAACATAATCTCAAAAGAAATACCTTAAAAACATTGAGATGCATATATGTACTCATACTAATCCAGCATACGTGCCTTGAGGTACAGTGGTGTGCTATTTTGTCACCCATTTTCTCTCCCAAGCTTTCTTAAATGGAGATCAATCTGCCATCCTATTCTTTTCCCTGCCCTCCAAGGTTTCTGGATCAATCACAAATCACTGGGCCTGTTGCTTGCTGCCTGTCGCTTGCTGCCTGTCAGCTGTGTTAACCCACAAGTCCTTCTCCTCAGGGCTGCTCTCAACCCATTCTCTGTAGTTGTGCTTGGCGTTGCTCAGACTCAAGTGCAGGACCTTGCACTTGGCCTTGTTGAACTTCATGAGTTTTGCACGGGCCCACCTCTCCGGGCTGTTAAAGTCCCTCTGAATGGCATCCCTTCCCTCCAGCAGGTTGACTGCACCACACAGCTTGATGCCAACAGCAGTCTTGCTGAGGGTGCACTCAATCCTGCTGTCCATGTCACTGACAAAGATGTCAAATAGTGCTGGTCCCAATACTGACCTGTGAGGAAAGCCACTCATCACTGGTCTCCACTTGAACGTTGAGCCATTGACCATGACTCTTTGGGCTTTAGCTTTTCTAACCTGAGCTGACTTACTGGCTGGAGTGGCAGGAGTTCCTTTGTGCTGTTCTTCAGGGGCTCTCCTGCTGACCTGCAATCTCTCTCTGACATCAAACTGATAGGAGAGGGATGAATTGAGGTTCCCTTTACTAGCAACTTTAGTTTAAAACCCTCTTCGCCGCCTTGGCAAGCCTATGACCTAAGATGGTCTTCCCCTTCTCTGATAGATGGACCCCATCAGCCCCCAGCAGAGCAGGTTTCTTGAAGCAAGTCCCATGGTCTAAGTAACCAAATTGCCATAGTGACAAGCCACAAATAATAAATATGATCAGCAACATGGTGACATTGTGCTCATGTCCCTGCTCATGGCAGGGGGGTTGGAACTAGATGATCTTAAGGTCCTGTCCAACCCTAACTATTCTATGATTCTATGTGGCACTTGTGAAAAGAAGTGGCCAGAAGATAATTAAATGGTGGGTTTGGTGCCATCAACAGCAGCAAGGCCAGTTGGCCAGGATAGTGCAGTCAGGTCTATGGTCTGAAGTCTAACCTCAGGCTTTGTATGTAGAATTACTCTGAGGCTACACTAATGAATTCATACATCTGATGGACAAACTTTCCTATCCATGTTTGGTCCTCTGGCCCACACTACAAATGTTGATTCCTCAACTACTGTTTAAACTGTGGCAGTTGGGGATTTTTCAAAGAGGAAATAAATGCCACTACAGAATTTCTCCTATAAGCAAAAGAAGGTATCTCAAAGCAGGGGCAACCAGCCTCTGCCACTGTTGATCAAGGTGTGAACTGAGATTTTTCGGGGATTGACTTTGAAAAGAGCATTTATTATCAGTTCCTCTTAAGTGTCAGTGCCTGGTGCTGGACTTAGGAAAACAAATAATAATTGTAAAATATTGTATGCCCTGGAATGTCCATTTTTAAACACCCTATTAGCTTGCTTACTGTAATTGGATAGTTAAATAATCACCTCAGCATGGCATGATGGGCCCAAATAGACTCGAATTATTTCCTTTGTGAGATTAATGTGAAGAGATATGTGATTAATTCCTGGCATTGCAGCACAACACACCTGTTCTGGGCTGATCCTGAACATTTTTTCTCCATTGCCTGAGGAGGAGGCTTCTCAAAGGATTACAGTAACACTTTTTGACAAGCTTATATAGGGTGGAGTTTCCATGTAATGACAGGGCTTATTTGATGGTGTCTCAGTAATGCATTCTTTTTATTTTTGCTGTCAACATTTATTATTGTAGAAGCATTGACTGTTACACAGCTGGTCCAACTTGTCCACATTTCAGTAACAGTAGGTCTCTCATCGTGTTTATTTTTGTTCTTACGCAACACTAGCACTCCTGCTCTCGGATTAGTCTTCAAGGTGGAATCGTTAATAGCCATAGTTGCTTAAAAAACCTTCTTATTTTTACAGATATCCATTAAAACCTTCAATCCTCTTTAAACTGTGCCTGCTGACATACTGTTCTTTAGTGTAAAAGAGATAGACTTAATTTTTAAACTGGGAAAAATGTTGTAAGCAGACTCTGACTGAAGTTAACCTATAGAAAAATGTAGACCTGCAGAGTTACCATCTTAGCTCTCTTCCTCCTTGGTATTGCTGCAGCATGAGGAAAATATAGATCCTTCCTGACCAATACCTGGGTGGGGATTAAAAAAATATATAAAAGAAAACCAAAACTCTAAAATGGCAACATAAATTCACCTTCTTTTCCCTGCTCTTTGTAAAAGTGTGCTTGTGTCTCCATCACAGCACTCTTCTGTGGTAGATGGAGCTTTACTGGCTAAGTGTTATTTTTATAACTTTGCATACGGAAGCCTGGTATCACCATGTCTCCCTCCTTTCTGCTTCACTGCTGCCAAATGTAAGGGATTTCCTTATATTTTTTTTTTCCTGTTATATTGTAATTTAACAGTTTTAGCTTCCAACACAGTCGAGGCCCTCAGTGACACGGTTTAGTGGTAGACTTGGCAGTTCTGGGGTAACAGTTGGACTTGGTGATCTGAAAGGTCTTTTCCAACCTATTTGATTCTTTGATATATCTCACAGCCATAAAGGAAGTTGAAGAGGATAATTGATGGTCTGTTCATCTTTTCCTCCTTCAGATAGGTTGGTTTTCTCCACATCTTAACCTGCAATTATGTTCTTCAGTTAGACGATGGCCTAAGTGCTTCCATCAGCTGTGCAGGAAACTCCTGCAATTTCTGTTTAGGCAGTGAAGCTCACATTAAAATCAGTAGAAATTAGGCATCTGAATACCTTTGATAATCTGTGTTCCATCTAACACTGTCATGTGTATCATGGTATATAGTATTTGCACAACAAGAGGTTATGAGAATAAATACATGAAATCCATTAAATCCCAAAGCACAAAAGCATTATGGTGATGACAGCCATCCAGCGAAGAACGTGATTTAACCCCTCAAAAATCCAATTAGCACGTTTGCTAATTATTACTAGTTATAACTAATTAAACTACAGTAATCAAAATTTATTTGATTAAGTTTTCCAATTTTGAATTTGTAATATGATAGCACCCCAAACGATCAGTTTCCCATTGAGCACTGCATTGACACACCAGCAGGGACGAGTGCCGCCTTCAAGAGCTTACAGCGTATTTTGAACTATGACAAAATTCAAGGCAATGACAGAGGTAAAAAAGAAGATAAAATGAAAATATCTGTATTTCATCTGACTTTTTGGCTATACATGTTGATGGCTTCAGTCACTGAATATTTACTTAGTTTCTCTTAGAAACAGCAGCTTTCCCTGTGATACAGTCCAGATGTTTTAGCAGGACTGGCTGGCTCTTTTCCTATGGAAAGTCATTGCAGAACTTTCAAGAAAGTTTTGGGTTTGTTGGGGTTTTTTTTTGTCACTTGAGGTAATTCCCAAAACCCAGTACCTGGAACTGGGCTTTCAGCCTTAGATACAGACAGGCAGGATCCTCTGGTGGTTCTGTGTTGTTCTGCCTACCCACCTGTAGTTCCGCCACTGCAGAAACATTCATTTGTTTTGTCTTCATTGTCCTCTTCTGCCTAACACATTCTGTGTACACTTTTCCTCTCCAATATATTCCCCATCGTGTATGTTTAAGTTATACAATGTGCAAGTCTGTCGTCTTAGTGAGTCAAATTAATGCCTTTCTTGCACTGGTTTGTTTGGCCAAAGGGGTGTTTCTCTTTAATGCTCCCATGAACAGCCTTAAGCACTAACAGATTTTAATTTCAGGAGTGGTTCAGTGAAATGACCTGTCGTTCAGATAAGCATTAAGCATTTGTAAATACACTCTCTTTGGGTTTTTTTCTTTCTTGTAACAGCCATTTACTCAGTGATGCTCTGAGAAATGTCTTCTGCTCGTGGTTATCTTCTCAAGTTCTGTCTCGTCTGGCTTTACTTCACAGTAAAACAGATCCCAAAGGGCAGTGGGGAATAAAGTATAACATGTCTCCCTGAGACAGATCAGGTATAAAGCTGATTCCTGGGGTTAAATCATTAAATCCTACTTTCAGAAACAACGGCAATAAGTAAAAAATAGCCATAAAGGCCAGTGCTGACTTCCAGCAAAACATCCCATCCAGAAAGCCAAATGTATAATGTATTTTTTCCCCCATTAGAATGTGCAGGAAAAGGAGTCATCGCTGTCCTAAATGAAATCAGGAATCCCACTTTTCCATCATCCTGAATCTGAAAACACCTCCTATTAGGTGGTTCAGGGGTAACTTCAACAAATGATTTAGGCAGTAATTGTTGGAGAGAGTTATTCTAAATTTCTTCCTAACCTTCTCTGTTAGTTTTTATTAGTCTCGTAGCTCTGGATATTACTCAAGGGTTTTATTACTCAAGGTTCTATGTGGTCGATTGTAACTATCTCATGAATATAAGTGTTTTCTATTTTTGTTGCGTCTTTGCATCTGTAGTGTGCATGAAAGCAAAGAAAATTCATAGCTGAAGAATGTATTCTGTGGATAAATGCAGTTATTTTTTTTTAACTATAAACTTTCTATTGAATCAGTGTGTCCCCCATATTGTTGCATTGTCAAAAAGGGAAAGCAGAGATCAATGACTTATTACCTTTAAGGAGCAAAGGAGAGTTGTCTCTTCTCCTGTCCAAACCCCCTGGGATGTGGATGGTTTACATTCACACCAGCCTTCAGTCCCTGCTGTGTAATCCGCATTCCTAATGAAGACTTTTAAGGTGACTTGGGATAAATCATTGTTTACATCCTGGTTTCTTGGAAAAAGGAAGATGGCAAATTTGCCTTCATTGTGAAAGTATTGTGGAGATGCATTTATTGATGGTCAGCAGATGCTGCAGTTTATGTAGCGTTTAACAGGAATGTTTTCAGCTGCCTCAAGTTTTATTGGTGGGTAACATGACATTTTTCAAATTAACTATTAGTGGTGGGCCTGTTTTATTTTTCTTCATGCGTTTTTTGTTAGTGCAATGAAAGATTCTCCACCAAATATTTCCTCCTGCTCTTCCTGTCACTATTATGAATTTTCTTCTGTTGCTCTCTGGTGAACTTGAGTCATCGTCGTACTCTGTATGGTTTCTCTAGAGGAAGAGATGGCTAAAATAACAAACTGCATTGCAAAAAGGAGAACTGCTTTATCTAATGTTTAAAATTTGTCCACGGTGTAACTCTGAACCAGAGAACGTTACGTAGAGGTGGTTCCTGGTTGAGTGTGAGCAGTATTAACAAAACAGAAGTAGGTTCAAAGAGACATTTCATAGGTTTATAGCTGCTGCTTACCTAAAGAAATCCGGATTCCAGGTTTGGTTTTAAGGTCTGTTTCAGTAAATGTTTCAATGTGTTGTAGAGCTCGATGGCACAGTCATTTACGTTTAGATGTGGCTCATGTATTTCTATGAGGACCAGTCATGCGTAGTAATTCTTCACATTCCTGACGTCTTTTTCATAATCCACTTTTAGGATGATGATAACTGTGATGAAAAGAGAGGAAATAATGTTTTGGGGTTTTTTTAATGCTTGGAATTCATGTTTTGATTCTAGTTGTAGAATTGATACTGCCAGTGTTTTTGCAGTTATCATCTGGATTATATCATTTAAACCTATTGCAAAAATCCTTCAGTGAAGTTCGCTGTAGGTAAATGAATCCTGTGCTCATCACAGGTAACTTGTAATAACTTCCTGGAGTTTTCTAGACAGAAAATGAAAAATAAAAGGCAGTACTCAATTTCTTATAACTCTGATTAATATGTATATATTGAGTCAGTTTTAATTATTTTTATAACGTTTTAATTTTACTTTTTGACTGTTGGTTTGGTTTGGGAGGTTTTTTTGTGAACTAAAGTAACTATATATTAATTGTTAGCAAACGCTGATGAAAGAAAGAGCCTCTAGTTGGAATAGGTGTATCTGATCTTTCAGTTTTCTTTTGGGCATTAACTGGACTTGTGTGACCTTTGAAATTCAGTGTGTGAAGTTAGGTGTCATATATGAAGATGCAAAACCTGAAAATTAAATAGGGTCTCTTTGGAATAATTATTAATATTTTTTACATCCTCTCACAGATTACCTGAAGTCATCTTCCTTTAGAAAGCTGATTTGGGAAGATAGTTTTGGTTCTCACCATTCTAAGATAAATCTGTGGTATGCTTATGGGAAGTCCCAGTATAAATAGTACAACACTTTTTCCTTTACCTGTTAAATTCCATCTATGAGAAGAGTTGAGAAAACCTTTGTGTATTCGAGAGACTTTCCTCATACTTTTGATAGCATAAGAATTGTTGTTAATTACAACAGACATGGAATATTAATGTAAGGTAGTTTCACCTATCAGGTTTGAGTTAATTTTTGAAGATATTCCATGAGCATAGCACATAAAGCTTATCAAGGTCCAGAGAAGCCAGGAAGGAGAATGGGTTATTTGGTGGTTATTGTCCTTTTTACATTATGATTCCTTTATGTGGAATAAACCTTGCAAATTAATGGGAAAATCAATATAAATCTTTAAGAAGTAGTAGGTAGTAGACTTTCATTTCTATGAAATCCAGGGGATAGATTGCCCCAGTTCAAGTGCTGTGTTACTGGCGAATGGTTACTGGTTACTACAGTTGAATGTGCTGAGCCCACCAGCTATCTCACTGCTAAATCTTATTGATTTTTATAGGGACCAATGCAGTGTCTGCAGGGCTCTGGGAGGATTATAAGATGTAAGAAGAGTAAGCATAGGGGAGCAGCTGCTGTCTCCAGCTCCAGAGGCAGAGTATGAAGCTATTGATTGTACACTTTGCTTTATCAGACATCACCCCAGTGTAGTTATTCCAGCTTTCGGGGATAACCGCTTCTTGATCCTCCAATGTGTGGATGATACCTCGCTTTGTCATTCATGTAATTTTAGTAAACCTTTATTCCTTTGGGCTGTGATCATTAATAAGATACTTTGCTAGGTTTTCTGTCTTGAAGTTGGCATGCTGACCTCATGTTTCTTGTCTGTCTGCATCTGTCCATATGAGATACTGCAGAACAGGACTTCCTACTTTCTCATGATTGTGTAATATTCAGCACTGTGAATTGAGGTCTCTGGGTGATGTTTGATGGTCACGACCCTGGACGGACTCTGCTGAGGGCTTTTTCACTAGGACCTGGGAGCAGGTCTTTTCTTGCAGGACAAGCTGTTACTCACTGTCAGTCTGAGCAGAGAGCAGATTAAAATCCAGCCTCATCCTCTAAACCATGGTCTGTCCTTCCCTATTACAAGACCATCCAAATTGTCTGCTGCAGGAGTGAAATCCTCCCCCACACCAGCCCACACATACCCCCCCAGTGACCCCATGTCCCTATGGCTGAGTCTGCACCATTCCTGGGAGGTACATCAGCCACAGCGCTGATAAAGGCGGCAGAGCAAAGAGCCCTGATACCAGGTCCAGCCCTCAGGCCAGGGCTTGGACAGACTGATCTGTTACATGGCAATTGAAACATGGCTTTAGGTAAGTCATAATTTTTAGAGCAGTGTCGCCCTTGAGGCATTTCTGAACTCATTTCTCCTAGCAGCAGTTAGATGAGTAAGGCAGTCAAACAACTTGAAGTCACTGGGATTAAAAAGTGCTGCTGAACATAAAGATATATATCATATTGGTCCACTGTTTGCTGATATTTTTGTTTTCCTTCTTTTTAATGTTAGGATGAACGTGAAGCCAGAGAAAATGTGAAAAGAGAGCAGGATGAAGCATACCGCATATCACTGGAGGCCGACAGAGCAAAGGTGTGTGCAGGGTGAATGTCAGGATGGGAATCTCTCCACAGCTGGTGCAATCTCTCTGGTGCAGAGGACTGTCTGCCTTCAGTTCTGCTCTTAAGAAGAGATGGTTGCTGTAGGAGCCATTATTGCCCTGAGTGGTTATAAAATGGCACTAGGTACAGTCACTAGGAATAGACTTCCTGCTAAAGCAGTCCTGGCCACACTTAATAATAGAAGTTGGGAAAGGAATGATGGGAAAAGATCACTTATGTCTGATATCAGTTTCTACAGAAAGGTTGAGTTTCTTTGCTTTTATTTAGCTGATGCTCATCATTAACCACAGCTGTGGAAAGCGAGGTACTACATGTCTGATTGCTGTTTGTTTCTTAGAGGGAAGCACAAGAGAGAGAAATGGCTGAGCAGTTTCGCTTGGAACAAATCCGGAAAGAACAGGAGGAAGAACGTGAGGTAAGATGTTTTACCTTTTCTTGACAACTTTTTGGGTTCATGAAGCTTATGGACATTGCAACTTTCACTCAAAATGTAATTTTATGTGAATTTTTAAATTAATTAACTTTTAAAAATTAATTTCTTACCATATATATATAAAACATAGTGCAGCTAAATAAGTTTCATCCACTCTTTAATAGCTTTCTTATTCCATCATCTGGGTCACAATTACATCACCTGTATTTGAACTAGAGCCATACATTAGATAGGCCTGCTCACAGGAGATCCAGGAAATGAGCTCCATAATTGGTGGAATCTTTGGGAACTTCTAACTTTGTTTCTGCAGGCACTCCTTTAAACATAAGATACCATGGATCCCTTTCATTTCCTCCAGGGAGTACTAAATTCAGTCCAACAGCAGTATTCCATGGTTTGAGAAGGGTGCTGTCCACTTCTTTCTTATCCTGCAGTATCTGGTGACGTACTTAGGTCCTGTTGTTAGCATAAGCCAAGAATGGAAGCTGAAACACAACTGAAGGAGCAATGCACGAAACTAGACTGTGAGAATTGTGACAGGGATAATTGCAAGATGGAATTCTGTGAGGTTAATAGCAATCAAACATAAGTCAGTAGCAGTAGCATGTAGCAGAAACAAACTCTTGAGCAATCAGCTCACACTCAGATTTAAATGATATGGTTTGATTTGGGGTTTTTTAAAGTAATTTTGCATGCATAGACAACAATAATTGCTTCTGCTTTATTATATCTGCTCCTGAACCTTTCCTGATATCTTGGCCTTTTGGAAATGGTTTTCTTACACAAAGGTTGCAAGACTAGTCCATGTTATCAAAATGTACCTGGGCTTCCCTGTTTAACTGTAGAGTGCAGTGATGAAAATAATAGGATCTGTTTGCTTAGTAGAACAAAAGGGATTTTAACAATAATGTTTACTAACACTCCCCATTTTCAAGTATACAGATTACTTATACTGAATTGTTCTGCAACAGTGTTTACTTACAGAAGTGGCTTTATGTTCAGTTCGTATGTTTAAAATCTGACTATTGAGCTGAACATCTTTTTATCAACAAACTGAAATTGCTTGTTCAGGTCCAAGAGTTTTTAATGTGATCCATCACATCATTGTTTTCTGACTTGGTTTGCTGGTACAGAATATCCATTGTAAATTGCCATTTTATGTTAAAGCCTTGGAGACTAGTTACTTTAGGGAGCGACGCACTCTTTGCACAAAGAAAAGATCTCTAATGAGCTACTGTTGTTTATTTTTCTATAATATAATTGATTGGGTTCAGTAAATAATGTAGCATCTGTTGTTATACTTTGTGGGGAAATGTCAAAACAGAAAGATAGTAAGCAGGTGGTTGAGAATGGAGAGAGAGAAAATTAAAATAGAATCTATTTAAAATATAATCTCATAGTAGATGAGCAAAAATGAACTCAAGTTCTATGTATAAATATTTATACTGAGATATAATTTGCTCAGAGGTTTGTGTGTAAGAAGTAGACAATTTAAAAGCCTTCATAAGCCTTCCTTCTGCCCAGTCCTTTCTGTTTAATGTAATCATCCTCCATCAGTTTCTGTTACTAAGTGACCTTGGGGAGGTTTTCAAAGGCACAAATAGCAACTGTGTATCTTGAAAGTTCCTAGAGAATCTAGGTAAATGCCTACCTGACTGCCTCTTCAGGTTGGAAAATTGTCTTTTAAGTGTATTTTGGGGCAGGGAGTGCGATCATGCTGTTTCTTCCATTCACTGAAATTCTCATTAACTGCTTACTCAAGTGAGGTGATAATGTAACAAGGCCACTTTCTAAGTATGATCTGATTTCTAACAGATGACAGTGTGTGTCGATGAGTACCAACAGCGTTCAGTACCCTCCAAAATCAAGGCCACCTTGTTCAGCAATCAAATACAAGGCATAAATTAAAAACCAAAAAAATCTGCTCAAAGTATTAGTGTTGTAGTAGCTCCTGGAAGCAGAGGGCAGAGAGCACCGGCTTGGCTCCTGCCCTTAAAATCTTGACATCAGCAGCACACACAGTGTTAGTGGGAAGATGGTCATACACATTTTCAGGCATGTAATGTCATTGCACTTGGGGCTGATTTCATACAAATTGTTGCAGAAACTGTGCACATGTGTGCTTGGAACCATCTTCCTGCAAATAATAATAATTGCTTGCTTGAAATCTTAAAGCTCCAGTTTCTGTTTCACACAGTTTTCTTCTTTGACCATTCCTACTTTTATAGGTACTCAATTTATCTAATGTACCTCCATGATATTTTTAATTATGTGTTTTAGATTATTTATAGTGAATCTCCTGCATACATTTCTTTTTACTCTGAACTGCCACTAAGGGTCTTGTCTTTGCTGCAGAAAGTCAATTACTCTGTTCAAGAGGAAGGCAATTTGATAAGTGCATTTAAAGAAATACTTTTACTGCCTTTTAATTTATACCCTTCAAGGAAGCAATTGGCCACTTGACAATTATTCTCTCATTCAAATTTTTTCGAAGGCTTTCTGCCAAATGATTAAATTACTTATCCCCATCGTGCATTAACTGTAGACCTAATAATATGTGTTATAAGGGAGGATTTATTTTAATTAGTTGTCTGGTGGGCTGTTATTAAGGAATGAATAAAAATGATTTTGTCATTGAGATCTAAAGCACAGCTATGGATCAGGAGCACTGTGGCACATCTTGAAGTTCTAGAAGAAATAAAAGCTTTCTGTCCTTTTCTTCTGTTGCTAGCATTGCAAGCTCAATGGTTATTTTTCCTTCCTCAGGCTATCAGGCTCTCTCTTGAGCAATCTTTGCCTCCTGAACCAAAAGAGGAGAGCACCGAGTCTGTCAGTAAACTGCGTATTCGGACACCCAGTGGAGAATTCTTTGAGCGACGTTTCCTGGCCAGCAGCAAGCTGCAGGTTGTCTTTGATTTTGTAGCTTCCAAGGGATATCCTTGGGAGGAGTACAAGCTGCTGGGCACCTTTCCGAGGAGAGATGTGAGTAAATGTACCTTTTAGGAATAAATCCCACTTCTTCTTCCTCCTGTATGTTAGAGGACCAGTGTGTTATAGCATAGAAGGCGAAAGAGATGAGTAAGAGTTCTGCCAAGTGCTATCATATGTTAGATACAGAATGGCATTGTGAAATCTGTTTCCAGTGACCTTTTAAAAGTCCTCCATTTCTGAACCAAACAAGTTGTGAACCATATTCAGTGAAAACTGCCCAAATATGCTGAGCTAGCATTGATAATGTCCTCTTTTGAGGGAAGGCACACTGAAATTAGTACACTTGGCATCTGTTAATGGCTGGTACTTCTGATCTTCTTGGGTTTGCCATTTTCATGCAATTTTATGTTATGAACCAGGAAGGCTCAGAGTCAGATAGTATGCAGCTATGAGCTAATTGGTAAGTTCTAATAAATTAATCATCCACCTGTTATATAATACTAGTAATAGTCATCTGTATCTCCTACCTCGGACTTCTAATAATGTACCTGTTGTGACCCATTTTCAAAATCAATACTGCTTACAAAAGCCAACTAAATTCTGTTGATTTATCAACAGATAGTTATGTGCTTGTTACTAAGTTTCTTTGAAAATAGACCTATATGTTTTCTGCTCTATTACAAATTAACTTTAATTCCTTATTTAGCCACTGTTACAGCAAAGGGAAAAGTCAAGGATCTAACTGTGTGGCAATTACCCAGGGCCTGTATAAAAGGCGGAGGTAACAGGCACTACAGAGGTGACAAAACAGAGCTAAGCAAAGATGGGTAAAACAGCTTTTTGGCCATACTGCCTCAGTCTTGCAAACAGGTGGGGGCAGCTCTGGATCAGATGTGGTTTTGTTTCCTGGGGACATCTCCAGATGATGCTGTTTTTCATCAGAGGAGCTCAGTAAGTTGGGTTGTTTTTCCATTTTGTTTCCCCTCACTGCCCCTGGAGGAAGGAAGTTCACTAGGAATAAGGCTCTGATTCGTGTGTTTACAGTACTGTTTTGTAACAGATACCTCTTGCTTTATCATCTGATTTGTAAGTAGTCTGAAGAGTGAAGAAACTATTGTCTATAGCAAGCATACAACCTTGAGACTGGAGGTGATTTCTGACCAATTCTTGGCATACCTATGAACAGGATTGTAGTGCTTGCAGCTTTTCTTCCACCTTGTCTCATATTGAGAATCCTAAGCTGTCAGACTGAAAACCAGCATTTAAGGAATCTCATTAATCACTAATTAACTTTACTCCTTATACATATAATATCATTTCCAGTGGAACCAAGGACTAGAAGTCATCTGTGTTTCCAGGATTACTGATCGTTCAGTCTACTTGACAGAAGTAAAGCAATCTTTCACAGTCTAAACAATGTTTTTGTGTAATTTAAATACTCTGCAAATCATACTTCCTTAATTGTAATATATTTATGTCTTAGTACATATTTAATATAAAAACCCCTATATGTGTATTACTCTAACTTTTTCCATTTGTTTTGCACTTCTAGGCTGTTTCTGTACTGATGATGTTCACATCATCATCATTATTAATTTTAGTCCTCTGTAACAAACTCAAAAATTGATCAGATGACTCATATAAGAACAAATTAAGAAAGGTGTAGAAAAGAAAAAAGGCCACTAAATTAGATCAGGCTGGTATTTTCAGTACATTTGTGAAACTGTCAGGGAGAAAATGCTGAGGCAAAGAAAGGAGGATTTAATGGCAGGATACGAAGCCGTTGGTCTGTTGCGTGGGAAGCAGAGACCCTGTCATCTTTTTTCTATGATTCCAGCCTAATAATGCCATGTATGAGGAGTCACATAAATGATTCATGCCAATTGACTCAGTGGTCGTGTATGAATCTGGTTGCCATTGTGACCACCAGAGCTACAACAGATGAAAAATAATCCCCAGGGGTTTGCTAACCACTGAGAGCTATAAATGACATCTGCCGTGTTCCCCAGTGTTGGAAAGTTGGAACTGTGCAACTCCATAGTTGATGAATGCCTTGGAATATGGCAAAAGTATATATTCATTACCTTAGGCTTCATGGTGTATAGTTTCTTAAAAATACAGTGTAACTTGTCAAGACCCTTCTGCTATATGATACATATCACAAACATCCATTGAAATCTGTGCAACAAGAATGGAACACCTGGGATGCTTGTGCTCCAGAGAACAGTGGCATTTAAAATGCTGTCTGTATTTAAACTATACATAACATACTTTAAAAAAATATGTTTGAACGTATCAGAATTTATTGCTTGACTTTTTGCTGCAATAAGATGAAAACACGTTTTCTCCAGTTAGTATTTTTTTTCTTCTATCCTAATCTGTATTACAGTAACACATACCCATATAAGTGTTTCTGTCTTATCAGAACGAGTGGATTCTCTTGAACCAATTCAGCGTTTTCTTCTGATAAATGTTAGAGCATTTTACCCGCTTTTCAAAGCCATCAGTCCTTGATACAGTGTTGGTGAAGTATTTCTACATCTTTCGTAAATAAAAATTCATTAGTTCTTATTTCTATGTTCCAGTTGCTTACACAGATATCCTTAGCTAACTTACAGTTGGTATCATAACCCTACTGTAAATACAAACTTCTACACATGAGTAAATACACAGATTAACCTTTTCTAGACACTACTTGTAGATTTTAAAGCAGCAGTGACATTCCAAAGCAGTTAAGCACATGCAGTGACTTGTTATTGGGTCTTTGTCACCAAGTGTGTTGTTCTGTCTGCTAGTGCTGAAATTAGATATTAACCACATCCTCTGTCAGTACCTTAAACAAGGCAGCAGCACTACATAACATACCAACAAATGTGTTTCACACAGGTGAACCTGGGTCAGCAGGTAACTTGCACCTCTAACTGAAAACATTTGGCAAGCAAATCTTCTGAGTGAAAAGCTGTATTATAAGTTCTTTGCTTTATTCTTAAATGCACCTGCAAAGGCTTTAATGGAAGCAAATGTGTGAGCTGTTTAAATGTATGTGATGATTTTAGAATTATAGTTCCCTTTCTTCCAAGAATTGCCCTAATCTTCAAAATGCATTTAACTATAACAAAAAGAGCTCACCCTAAGCATATTAGTGTGCTCAGTCAACCTTTTCAATCAGTATTTCTTCTAAGTTCCATTCTCTTAAAAGCCTTCCAAAACCACTGATTTCAGTAGTCCTGTCAATCTGCCACCTGCATGATCCACCTTTTCCCAGTATCCTGGAGACTTCCCAGATGAGCAGTTCCTTGCTTCCTTCTGTGGAGATCTGTAGAAGCCTTTCTAAAACTCTTTAACATCTGATGAAGTGGGCATTTTGCCACACTTCAGGCAAGAAGAAGTGTATCAGGTCTAGCTGAAACTGTAGGAGGAATGTGCAGAACAAATTTGACCAAACTGGGCTTCAGCCACCCTAGTAGAATTATTGCTGTTTTGGCTGGCAAGTGTTTTATGGTGTCTCTCAGAAAGGGAGGTCCTGGCATGCTTTCTTTTTCAAAAGACCATTTTTGAAAGACTGAATTTATTAATTTCTTCTGAAAAATCAAAATCGCAACCTATAATTTCTTCTGCTCCTTCCTCCTTAAGGTGGAGCATTAGTTATGTATTTGAGAGTATGCCTTTTGCAGACACGGTATTAGAGACTTAAGCTCTTTATTTACTGTATCTGGAGGCCCTGGTAAGCCAAGACTTCTACAGTATTTCACATTTTATTTTTCTGAGCCACAGCTTAGGATCAGGTGGCAGTTAAGTCACTTAAGGTTATTTAAATGCATCTAAAATGTTGCTCAATAATTCAGAACCAGTTTGCTCTGTTTAGAGTATTAAGATTTTTTAAATCCTTTTAATTAACCAATTTCAACAGCAGTTTAAATAAACAGAAACAAAAAATCTGTCTCCCTGGAAAGGGCAGAAATTAAATTTAACTCAAATTGCATGTCAATTTAAATTAGGTGATCAGGATTTCAGTAAATTTAGAGTCAGACAATTCTTAATATTATATGGAGTACAGAGTAAGATATTCCTCCAAACCCAAATGTGATCATTCCTGTACTCTGAGTAATCCTCTTTGATGCCCACAGTGGTGGAAATAATGCCACAGGATAGTAAGTTAGCTATGGCACTCAGCTTACATAGTGAACAGAGTGCTTAGCACACACAGGTCTGAGCAGGGAACTATCCTCTGATGTTCTCAGACAGGTAATGTTAGAGCCTGATCCCTATATTGCTATGCCAGGTAGTTTGGCAATTCTGTATATCAATATCTGTTCTAGAAGCCATTCTTTGTAAGGGTTATTCTGCATTTCACTCAGTGCAAACTACTTCCTTCAAATAACCTACTTTTAAACTCATTAGGTGGCGTTTAAACTCTTTAAATGGTTCATGGAAGCATTATATGTCCAGAACCATCTCTGGCTTTTAACATTCTTTTCCATTACCATCATCTTGATAGAAAGATGGAAGATCTTACTGTGAAAAAGGATCCATGCAGCATCATGGTTATACCCAGTAGCACTTTTACTAACTTCACATAAATCAGCAAAGTAGCTTGAATATCTGCCTTATGGTAAAGGAGGATTTCAGATGAATTGAGTATTCTTTTTTATGTTCAAAAAAATTTTCAAATGTTTTGTAAGTTTGGGGAAAATTTATCATGTGATCCATCTAATGTTTCCACTTATTTCAGGTACTGGTGTTTATATTTCCTACTACATAAAATAGTTTGCTTTTTTAGTTTGCTCATCTGCTTTTATTCACATCATTTCAAATTTTACAGGTTACAGCTCTGATGGTGGCGTGTGTTTATCAGCTCTGATCTAGTTTACACAAGGCCACAGCCACCTACGAAGTTAGATGTCCCGCCTCCTGTCATTTACAACTGTTCTTAAGTCAATACTTCCTGCCCTTGTCTTTCCTCTCTTTTCAGGATATGTTGTTATTCTATTTATTCAAACAGTTATGTTTAGTTTAGTTAAGACACCAATAAGTTGCTTAAGCAAATTGGCCATACCAGAGTGGCATATTCCCATGCCTCTTCTAGAAGCGTGATTTCTAGTTGTTCTTCCTGATGACTTGCAACAGTAGAATGGTTGGACTGATGAACCTTGAGTGCAAGAGGAAGGGACTACATATCACTGCATACAGAACACTGAAGTGTTTGCAACCCCTAGCATTGCTGTTAACAAGTTTGGTGCTCACCAAGTAGTATCACACTCTTCCGGTCTGCACCTACAAAAGGAGTAGGTTATGTTCTTGCCCTACTGTAGTCAATGGCAGTACTTCAGGGAATATTGAGTAGATTTTGCTTCTTGAATGTGATGTTTACTTTTGTGGAAATATAATTTCCATATAAGTAGTCAAAAATTCTGTATTACAGAAAGATTTTTCCTGTTTTCTTCCAAGACAGACAAACTTAATCTGTCTTTTCAGAACTGGTGTCTATGATACCCAAAGAGAAAGATTAAAGCCCTTCATGTATGAAGACACTGGAAGGAGCCGGAAAGAATGTCTTCCTCATTGCATAGATGTAAGCTTATTCTAAGCAGAAATAAAATTACGTTCTATAGGTCAATATGTCTAACAACAACTCTGAATATGGGGGATGTTTAACCAATTTCAGGAAATAGATGTGAGTTTCAGATGAGCTGTTTTACTTAAGACTCACTCAAGTAAGGAAGCATTCACAACACTCAATGCGGTATGTGAACTCTCAGTTGAGTCATCCTCATTAGTTAACCCACTGACTAATGCCAACCATGTGATTAATATATTCCACCCAAGCACATCCCTCAGACCAAAAGTGTTCTTTTATTCAGCACTGCCCCATTTTACAAGACATTTATTTCAGGGGAGGCGCATTATTGTTCACAGGAAGATGCCTTAGTTAAGCCGCAGAGCTTTGCTGTTGCATAGGGCATTATCCAGCATGAACTGGACCGAAGCTATTTTATACCTTTTCCCCAGAATTCATGCTTAATGTCAATTTTACGGGCTTTTTTTCCCCTCGTAGGAAGAAAATGTAATGATAAAATACCCATAAAGAGCCTTTGTAATAGTATGATACTAAGAATGCTGTGTCTGGTTACCAGAAAATTTAATGATCTCCTGCTGTTTTGGTAATTGCATAAGTAATACATCAGACTGAATCACCAAAGCAGTCTTAAGCGCGCTTTTTATTCTATTTACCTATCTACCAATCACAATGTTATACTGTAGATATCATTGTGGTATCTGAACATCTTAATCCTTTGAACTTGTGATAAAAATCCTTTTGCATTGTTTTTCCATGCAGTTATAATTAAGTGCACATGAATCCAATCCTGGGTCGTTCTCCTGTGGGTGACTGTGTTCACATCCATTCCCCTTTGGCATGTATGCAAAGCAAACTTCCTGCAGTTCACTTGGAGCACTAAACGTAGTTATGTGTTTTCAGACTTCCAGAAGATGTGGCTGTTTGCTTCCCTTCAGCTCTTCATCAATGACCACAGTGAAAACTATAGTATTTCTGGTGACATGATCTCTCTGTAGCTAGCACATTTTAGGATAATTAAATACATGAATAATTGTTAGTTCAATATAAGCATGCTGGCAGCAGTGCCCACAAGTAACAGACTGTTTTGCTTCTTGGCACAGCAGAAATGTATGCTTGACATACAAATGCTCTCATCTGTAAATGCCAGTACTTAAACCTTTTCTCTACTCAGCAAGAACACTGAAAGTAAATAATGTGAAGGAGCAGGTGATAGAGCTCTTCTGCCCACAGGTCCTTTGTCAGGAAAAGTCCCATTCCAGTGTATTCTGTTGGCTTCTCTTTCTTCAAGAAACTACACAAAGAATTCCTGAATAGATCAAAGATTTCAAACCAGAAAGAAGGAAGGGATGAAAGCAGAAAATCTGAGGAGAGCTTTACAGCACCTTCCTCTTCCCTCAACATCTGAAGTCATCATAGAATCATCATAGAACGGTTTGGCTAGGAAGGGACCCTAAAGATCATCTAGTTCCAACTCCTCTGCCGTGGTCTCCAAGTCCTTCAGTCTCAGAGTTGGTGTCACTGTGGAGGCCAGCACTGTCTTGTTCAGTACCTGAAGGTAACTCCTCTGATGGACACTAACTTTGACTTCTTGCTCTCAGGGTATAAGGCAAGTTGTGTAATACTTTAACACCATCAACAGCACATCAACAAAAGTGGTATTATTGAAAGAGACTTTTAATTAATTTAAATTCTTTTGTGTTTTCACTTCTGCCAAAATGAGAGTGTATTCGTTATTTTGTCATTGAAAATGAGCTGTTTGAAAGGCTGGAGGAAGTTGCAGCCTTTTTTGTAGTGATTTTTTTCGGTGAGATGACTTCTTAGAAATAAATACAAACCAGATACTCAGTTATGTTAGTAACTGTATGAATTTTGGCTGTATTTTGGGGGAGTACTGATCACTAAACAAAATTTCTGATTTTGGGCTAAAAAGAGCAGAACTACCTCAGCTACTCAGGTGGATCTGCTGTACACAGCAATTCTTAATGTCTTTTATTGGAAGATAGATAAACTATAGTTACATATTTCTTTTACTATCCACTGTTAACTGATAGGAATTGGGTAAAAAATCTGGTATTTTTTAAATATGATTAACATTGGGGCTTTTATTTAGTTTTGGTGCATGAACGATTAGTGTTTGTGGGGTTTTTTTCAGCTTTGTTTTAAGATAAGGGGTTTTTCCCAATTAAAAAATCAAATTTTCATGTGGAATCATGAATTAATACCTTTGAGCTTTCAAAAACCCAGGTAGTCCATGTGTCAGTCTGCAAATAGAGCAACACTGGGTTTGGTCTTATCCTTCTATTTACAATGCCCTGTTGTTATGTTTAGTGTTTTAAAAAACAGAGGAGAACACAGTTGCTATCTTAATTAACTGTCTAAAAAGACAAGTAATGCAAATAAGGTTTATGATTCACTGATTTAAATCTATGTAGCAAATTCTTTTCTGATATAAATGATCTTAAGGCAGTGAAAATATACACTATGAAGATTGGTGGCACCTCAGGTATCTTGGAGAGCCGCATGGCTTTTCTAAGAGTGAAAAGCATGCTTTAAGTAGAGGATATAGCATCACATTTTTCTGTTTTATCAACGTCTGTTACTTTGCTTAGTAAATGTATTTTTAAAAATTGCTTAATCTAAAATATTGTTTATATAAAATCTCTTCAGAGAAGATAGTGTGTGACATCTGGATTAAAGCTTTGTGCTTAGATCAAGCCTGGAAGTCTTTTACTATGACATATTTTTCCTTGTTTGTGACGGCTTTCTTCAATTCAGATGTAAATTATCTCCAAGTTTATTCAACTAAACCAGATCTAATTGCATATATTTCTATAAAGTAACCCCACTTTTGTTTGTTGCTCTAGTTGAGCGTATTATCTGTGTAACCCATAGATATTTCAATAGGTAAAAAGGATTCACTTTCACTTGTGTTTGTGTGTCATTCTGAAAATATAGTTTTTCAAACAGATGTAGTACTTTACCAGGTGTGCCTTTAAGTAATTTCTATTGCATTTATACTTTAGGAGGATTAGGAAAGAGAGTAAAAGAACTCTTTGTCCGTTAGATTCATTAAATGTATTCATGCGTGTGTAAGTGGTATAGAGGCTGTGCTACTCAGGAATCAGATCCTTGTCTTAGGGCGTAGAGAAAGGTGAAGGGTGTGATATTTACTGCTTGTGTAAGTGTCATAATAATTGTGTATTCGATTCTTTATTTTTAAATTACCTTCCTGGGCATTAAGCCATTTTTTGGTATTTATCTTTTCCCTGCAGAGTTAGGGAGGGTAAGGAACCACACCTTTGAAATGGTAAAAGTACAGCTGCTCAGGATGTGAAAGTGTAATAGAGCAGATATGTCAGCAAAGGTGAAGGCATGAGTAATGCAAAAATTATTCTAGAAGGAAAAACACTTTGCTATAAAAATGTATTAAAATGTTGTTTCGACTGGTATTAATTTTCATTACTGGATAAGGAAAAAAACCCAAGGGATTTATTCAGAATAAAGTGTAAGTAGCTACTCTGTTCTTACAGGGGAGATATTAATATTACTATCTCTTGGGTTTGCACAGTCCTAAATCATTCAAACTTCAAAGTGCCACCAAAGTAGTTCAAACCAACTAGCTAGTGCTCACTTAAAATAATTACCACAAAATTCATTTCAACAAGTACCTATTAAAACAATACATTTCCTGTGCAACAAACAAGCACTGGTTATATAGCAAAGCTCTTTAAAAGATGAAGTCTAAGCTCTAGTGCACCAAAGCATAAGATCTTGTAAAATTGCATCCATAGTTGGAAGAAGAGTGTTGTTTTACCAACTTAAACCTAACTCAGTGAAACTGAAACATTTTACAGCTCAATGGCAAGATCTAACACTGATAGAAATAAGGTCCTGTTACCACCTCTGGTCATGTTGCTAGAAAGAGTCTTCCACAAAGAGAGGGGAGTGTTAAAGGTTGCATAGAAAGTCATTTGCCTGAAGATGAAAACTGCAAGGGCACTCGCTGCTTTGGCTTTGGGATAGCACTGAATGTTACATGCCTGTTACTATACAGATCCTGTGAGCTTGAGTATTAATAATTTTGCTGTCACTTGAGTTACACGCTCTCAGCATCTGAACGTTGTGTCCTTCCTCTGCCACCCTCCTCACTGTATAAACTTGGAACAGCTTAGAGTCTCTTTAAGGGGTTTTAGTTTACCTTTCATTATAATATAAAGTACTTACCTTAGCAAAACCACACAATGTATTTCAAAAATACATTGACCTCATCAGCTGGTATCACCAAGTGACATGTGAGTGGACTCTTAGAGTGCATGCATACAACTGGTAGAAAGACGGTTATTGTAGGACCTGAAAATACAGAGTACCACTGTGCTTTCAGCATTCATTTAGGCCTTTAACAAACGCTGAGTGCTTAACTTGGTGAATTTTGCAACCTTTATCAAGAAAGTGTTGATTTCACCACATGGGTATCTATGTAATCTCATTAAGTTCAACAGGATCAAATCAGATTCAGTATATAAACACATGCTTAAGTGATTTCCTGCATAATTGCTAGCAACAGAAGGTGTCTTTAAATAATAAAGGTGTGGGGTTTGGGACAGCGTAGCAGATGTAATGCGTGGGGCTATTTTGAAAAGAGCACCATGCAATGACATCAGAGCACTGAAGTGGGCTTCAGAACTTAACCTAATGGTAATTGAAACAACGTACACAGATACAAATATGAAGGTATTTTATACTTTGAATTATTGAGTAATCCACCAAAATTCAAATGAATAAAAATCCTTAGAACACTACACTGGACACACGTTTGTGGGCTACAGCTCTTCCAGGGTACTTTGATCTCTATTATATATCATTCCTTGGTTTCTAATTGTGTTTTAAAGGACTAAGTTACAAAGCATCTAAGGTCTTATATTTCATACATTTACAAGAGAAACCATTTCTTTTGGTAGGAGGTGTGTTCACTAATAAGGCTTCTATTCTTCGTAGTAAACAACATATTTACAAACCACAAATAACAAAGTAGAAGCTGCAGAAGGGGTATGGTGTGATAATTAAGTACAATGGCGACCCATATGAACAGAAAATGCCAAGGAGCTAAAACAAAGCAACAACAGCTTTGTTTGTTGACAGATGTAGGAGCCATATTGTTAGTTAATTGGGTAATGGTGTAAACATTTGCAAACTCTGCTGTCCCTCAGTGAATTAAGCAGCACGCTGAAATTATGGTGAAAAGCTGCACAGTCCTTTTGCTGCAGGTACTCCACAGTGCGTTTAGCTGACCTTCTCGGTGTGGAGACATTGAGGAAGGGACATCATGTGTTGTTATTATTTAAGGTACTTGAGGTTTGCCAGCACTTTAGACTAGGATATGAAGCCTGAATTACACTCCAGTGAATAATAGGTTTCCATATGGTTACAGTCTGGAAGATCATTTCATTGCCTAGGCTGGCTTTTTAGATTCTTTTTCCCAAACGTAGAAGACACTTATTCTGGCTTTTGTAGCTTTTCTTGCAAAAAAAAAAAAGGTTGCAGGATTTGAAAATAGAGAGGTCTAATTAGATACTGGCTTGAACAGAAAAGATGGAAAATCAGTTCTCTCAGGTGGACAATACCTCATATGCTGTGAATTGCAGAGACCCCTATTTACCTCACTGTCAGTGCCGAGGTGCAATAATGGACTGTAGCAGAATACCAAAACATTTAAAAATGCAACAAGGTACTTAATTAGCATAGTTTTGTAATCACAAACTTAAGTGCACTACTTTGGCTGTTTTTTACATAACAGGTTTGCTTTCGAAGATAATAACCTTTCAATAATTGAAGCAGCATCTGTGCAGGAA
>NW_009938534.1:162080-170560 GCF_000696875.1 Nestor notabilis
CGTAATTGGGCTGTGGATAATAGGAATCTAAAATCGAGTCTGGTTTTTAGAAATGATTTTTCTCTTCAGACCTTTAGCAATAGCTCACCGTGGTACATGAAGTTAAAGAAAATATGTTCCTGCTTTGGGAATCAAAGTAATGCATCTGTGGGGGTTTTGTATTGTTTTCTTTCCTTTTCTTTTGCAGTCAGGTGAAATTATATTGATTTCAATGGACTTAAGCAATAAGTTTTTAATATTTGGTTAAATAATGAATTTTCTGTAATTAGCCAATAAAACAATAGAAATACAAATATTTTTGAGTATGCCTGATTTAGCTGGAGGGGAGAAAGAGGAGCAATACTGGTTTTATTAATTGGTAACAGGATTAGTAAGTTATGCTTTTAAGGAAAAATACGTTAGCGTTTCTCCTTAATTCGTAGTATTTGGTGTGCTTGACAATGTTTTAAAAGATAATTTTAGCAGTGGCATACTATGATCATAGATAAAACAAATTGAACTTCGGAAAAAAATGTTTATCTGTATGCATTTGCATTTATATCAATAGCATAAGACTAATAATCTATTATTCACAAGCAAACTTCTGACAACTAGTGTGCTCACACAGCAAAATAAAGTCAAACAGAATTACCAGGGAAAATAGTTTAAAAATGGAAGTCAAATATTTCAAATAATGGTAAGGTTAAAAGAAATAATGTTCATTTTTCTATCTGAAGCTCTACCTTCATATAGGAGTATTCTTCTTGCCTTCTGAAGCTCATCACAGCATTAACATGTCAACCTGAATGTCTGAAGAACACCAAAATCATTGTCATCATTATTCTATCTATATAAAGAAAAACGTTATGTATTTACAGCTCAATCATATTTTCATACAAGGTATTTATCCTATAGGCAGCAGTCTAGCTTCTGAATGAAATCCTCAACACAAAAGTGTCTTGCTGACTATAAACTGAGAATTGCGTATGTACCTTAAGTCAAAATTGGTGATGGGATAGGCAGGATGTTGAGCAGCTTGCGGGGTTTGGTGCTAAGATTCAAATGCTGAAGAATTTTGGCAGTAGTGGTGCAGATAGTGCCTGTATCATTGTTTTCCAAATTGCATGGCATTTAACTCTCACTGGAATTCTCCTGTGTGCCCACCTGCAGAAGCGATTGCCTAAATGCCTTTACAAATCCAGCAAGGAGTCCAGATTCCAGGGAACAATCGTGTAATATAAATGTACACAGCTAAGTGTGTATATAAATGATATATGGACACATAGTACTTATAATGCATATATATATATATGCACACACATGTAATAACTACACATTTCAATAGTTGGGTTGAGATGCAGTTTCACCATATGGTGAGCTGAATTAGCATCTTACTCCCCATGAAAGGAGGAGGGCCCTGCTTCCTCCCTTCTACTTAGTGCTTTTGCTATTTACCTTGCACTGGATTTGGTGTTACCTGGACTTGTGTGTTCACCAATTAAACCCACTAGCATAACAGAAAAATAACCAAACAAATACAAGTGGACAGTTTTCTCCCAGCCTAGGTTCATTGAGGTGGCTGCTAAGCATCAGTGTGAGTGAAAGGTGCTTCACCATGTGACTTGGAGCAAGAAAGGGAGTAGAAAAATAAAGGCAGAATAAGCTTCTCCTTTCAGTGGAGAGATCATGATAGATTGGTTATGCTGCTTGCACCATCAGTTTGATTGAAGTTTTAGGATACTTATCTGGGACTACAGTTTTGTATCTTAATTCGTGTGTTCTAACAATCCTTACAAAAGATTGTGACTTTGATAAAACTAGATACATATTCAGGTATTGGTTTACAGTGGAGAACCAGACCTTCTTGGAATTCATGTCATGGATTCTATTTATTATTCTGCTTATTTAATAGTAATATATACATAAAAGACAGTATATATTTCTTAATCTGCATCCTGGGAACGCATACCCAGAACTTCAGGTGTCACTGACAGAGAGACTCAACAATCTCCCTGATGAAAATCTGCCCTGTGAAGAGAAACAATTCAAAGAAGTCCACTTACACGTATCTTCTTGTTCTTGTCTCTACAGGTGACACAGCTGGATCCAAATAAATCATTACTGGAGGTAAAACTATACCCTCAAGAAACGCTTTTCCTAGAGGCAAAAGAATAGATCAAATAAGATTGTAGGACTGATCACCCTTTGACAAGCCAGAGGCACAGCATCGAAAGGAAGACTTCTATCAATGCCACCTTGTACTATCATCCAACTCAGTTCAATGTCACAACTTTGCCTCTTACAAGAATCCTGAAAAATGAAAAAGCATAGCTAAAGTTTCACATCCATGAATATATGTTTCCAACCTCATTTAAATGAGCAGAGGATAAAATTCTGCCATGAACACTGAACATGACGACTCTGTTGCTCACTTATCATCCAGCTTTTGTTATAATTAATGCACTGTTAAAATGTGAGTGATTGTTAAGTAGAATTTTTACTCCTCAAATGCCCCTTTTTCACCAAGAAATCTTGGACATTTCTGCCTGTACTTTTGACACTAGAATGCTGTATATTTGATATCTCACTGAGCCAGTGCTCTCATATATATGCATTTTATTTCTGTGTTTGAATTTCTACTTTGTCAGCTAATTTAAAAAGGCAGAAAAAATTAATGGGACATTCTCAGCCATGGAAATTTAACAGTATTAAAGTAGAAAGCATATAATTTTTGTTAGTACTTTCTGACTTCTTTGATAAGATGTAAGGTTTTGTTTGAAGAATATAGTTTGACATATATGCGAGATATTTATTTACTGGTTCTGCTTTGGGTCTCAGTTCTGATTCAGTTTAGGAAGTGTTTTCCATTACATTGCAGTGTGTGAAACTGCTTATTGCATGATGTGAATATTTAAATAACATTAGAAATGGCCAGTACCAGAAACCTGGTATCTTGCCAACACTTCAGGAATCAGCTGATATTGAGTATCAGCTGTTAAAAACCTTTCAAATACCAGATACAAAAGTTCTTTATTTCACATTGTGAAAGAAAGGGGAGTTCCCATATTAGCAGTTTTCCTTCATTCTGGCACTTGTTTGTATCCTGTTACTCTCCTGTTTTAAAGCACCTTGTTCGTTTCATCAAACAATGAGCATCTTAAGAGGTGGTGTAAGAAGAAATCTGCCTTATTATTGCACACTTTGGACATTTTAACAATACATTACTGATCCCATCTCAAATTAAAGAAATCCTACTTCTCTTGTCTGACACGTATGCACCAGCTACCGGCCATCTGATGGGGAAAAATCTGGTACTTGAAATTTCTCAACCATAGAATGAGCATACTGAGTCTAAGACCATAATGTGCATACACCTGATGCCAAACCAGCATCAAAACTGGTCTGGTTAGTCTTTTCTGGTTTTTGTGTTTTGCTTTTTTTTAGTCTCTGGGCTTACAGGATAGTGCACAGTGGCACTACAAAATCATCATCTGCTAATCAGACTTCTTTCTCTTTTTGGCACATTGTTTTCCACCTATGTTTGTATGTAATTCATAGCGTTTACCATAGCAAAATGAGTTCTGATTTGAAAATTTTATACTAAGCAAAACCCAGTTGCACACATCTCTCAGTCTGTCTTTTTTTTTGTTTGTTTTTTTCTTTGGAAGGATGTTGATATAAAACTAAATGTATGCCTATCATTAGGGTGTTAGTGAAGCTGATATATTGTTACCTTTACCAAAAATGCAAATTTCTGAGCGGGGAAAGCCTTATTCTACCTTTTTTAATTCTATAATTAGTGAGTGCTACATCAGACACTTTTAGACATGAAGTATCTATGGCAAAAAAAAAAGGTTTGGAAGTGTAATCAAATTCCAATCATTTACAGTTCACAAATAAAAGAATTCATAGCCAATAGAAAGATAAATGTATGTGTAGTGGAAAGCTGAATGCAGACTTCTGTTTCCTTACGAAAGAAATCCACTATGTTTAGTAAATAATAAATTCACATAGGTTTCAAATTGGGTGATGCTGTTTCTACAAACCATCACAGTAACACATACAGCAGGATTTTAAGGTGATGCATATCTCTTTTTTTTTTTCATATTAGCTTTTCCTTCTAAGCTGGCTATCGAGGAAAGGAGTTGCTGAAATACTGCTACATAAAGCAAAGCGACCTTTCAGCTGACTTGTTTATATTAATCTGTCCTGTTTAACTTTTATTTTGATCTCATCTGGCTATTTTCTTTCACTTGACTTTATTTCTGTATTTTGACTTATATATTCTTTACTTTGATACTAGTTTTATAAAGTTATTAAATGTGGCTTGAATATTTGTTGAACTCATTGAAGTCAGTGCTCCCAGGGTTCGTTTGGCCTTTTTTTTCCCTCTTTTGTTATTTTTCTCCCTCATTTTGTTCGTATTGCAAAATACACTGTCATTATCGAAATGTTCTAGTGATAAGTAACTGGAAGTGTTCAAAGTGGTGGCATTACTGTCCACTGGTATAAAGTTATCAAGATCAGTATACAGGGATCATTCTGCCACAACAAGTGTATCGCTCTTTAAATAAAACATTTATGATTTTTGGTCCTTTAAATACTTTGGGCCTGATTTCAAGAAGCAACCATCTAGAGTCACCTTTCCAAATTACACCCTCAATGCAAACCAATCCCTGTGTAGAAACATTAATATTCTATGCCATCATTTTCTGCTCTCCTAAACCATGGTATTCACCTCATGTGTTTTACTGCCATGGTTTAATCCTTTAGTCAGTCTACAGACTAATTTTGTGATTCAGTATTACCCTGACACTGTAACGCTGTTGCTACAGAGCGTATCCCTGATTCTACCTTTTTATCTTCAGGTCCTTCACGTTAATGGATTATCATTAACATGATTAATGCATTAGTTTTAAGTCTTAAGGAATTACTGTTAATGAGTGGAATCCAGAACAATGTGTCGGCTTTCATTACTGGCCTTCAGAGCATGATGGTGAAGGTGGGCACGCTCTGGCTTTTGAAGAAACTTCTGCCTATTGACATTTGTGTTTGGAATCATTATTAGAGAATATGCAGAACACAAGTGTGCGCTCTGTATTCTCTGCATACGCACTCTGAAGTTCAGTGAGAGTGCTGAGGGTGTTTCTAAGGGAGCTATGTTGGGGGGGTGTTTATTCTTTTTAATGTAGCAGAAAAGGACTTTGGCTTTCATAAACTGTACCTACTCGGTGACATTAGAAACTTAAAATAAATTTTCAATTACAATAATATTTCTACTAAAAAGTTACATGATTTCACTCTTCTGTATGTGGGGGAAAACAAACCCGCCATTACCCAGATTCACAGGAGGACTGAAGCACCTCATTGTCCAAGCCTCATGTCCTGACGCCCTAAACAAAGCACAGGAAGATTTAGGTGCCTTAAAATGGGGCCCATAACAAGCAGGAAATACATGAGTAGGTCTCGAAACAAAGCAAAGCAAAACCCTGTGTGTGAAGAGTCACCCACCAGGCAGAACAAGAAGCTGCTTGGGTCAGTAAGAAAATGCTAAAGATGGAGGTATCTTGTGCACACCATCCCTCACTGGAGCCAAAGCTTCCTCCTCTCCGCTGCCCAGGGGTGCCTCCCTTCATCAGGGTTCACAGCCTGGAAACCATACATCAAGGTAAGCACCAAGTCCTTCCTTCCAACGTTTGACAAAGCAGAAGATAGATCCAGTTTTATTTCAGAAGAGTGATGGTGGCCTTCCTCTGGGACTTCCCTGCGTTTTACTTTATGCTGAAGTTTTCCCCTATTGTAAGTGATACAGGCCTGAGGAGAAACAAGCATCTGACATTTCGGCAGGCTACTTCAACGCCACCGTGGTACAGGCTACTTCCAATGTGTGTACTTTTCCTGCTGTCAAAGCTGCTTGACTCTTCAAATAGGGAGTTCTTAAAGCTCATTGAGAGGGAAGGTGTGAGCAGGAGCATATGGGGTGCTTTGCCTGTGGTGAGTTATCACATAGCCCTGTCCCATGGTGGTTCATTGCAGTCACTGGTCTCATTCAAATGACCTAGGAGGAGAGACTGGATGTTTATGCTGCGCCCTAGTTAAGTTTTCCTAGTCTTACTTGTATAAAAGAAAAGGCAACAGCAGTAGCCTTAATTATATTGTTTTCTGGACAGGTCATGAAACAAAGCAGAAATTACTGTATTTTGTACATAGCATGAGCCGTTGTTCACTACCTGAAACCGTTTCTTCACAGATGACAGAGATGGAGGAATAACAAATTTAGCACTAAGCATGTCAAGATACAGGCAGTTTTATACTCAATCTGGTACAGAGCTGCACTACTGCGAGAAGACCCACCTCTGCCTGCATCCTGCACTGGAACCAGACAAACTCATGTAGCTAAAAACTAACCATCTTTTTCCTGGAGTAGTTTTCAGGCTGATCCAGCTCACTGAGCGGCTGTGTGTACACCAGCACCAACAAAAAGCAGGAGAAGGTGGAGCGTGTAAGAGGTGAGTAAGTGAAGCTGTGAGGGAGAGGAAGGCAGGGCTGCTTGTCCGGGATTCTGTTGATCACAGTCCTCTAAATGTTTTTGAATGCCTTGTTGTTTCCTTTGCATTTTATATTAATTTGGTTTTAATTTCAAGCAAATTAAATGAATGGGATAAAGGTTTTGCTGTCTGAATTTTCCGTAAGTTCTGTGAAAGTTGGCAGCTCAGAATTCAAGGAATAAGAAACCAGATGGGGGGCATCTCAAAGTGTGCGCAGTGAGGGCAAGGCTCATGCTGCATCTAGCTCTTAACTGGTCACAACAGACCTGAGTGAGCAGCCCAAGCATCCTACCTGCAGGAGAAAAAACGTTTCAATGGGACTCAATGTCTCATTTGACACCAGAGAATTTGTTCCTTGGTCAGGGTTTTTCTCTGTGGGTTCTTTTATGTGTAATAAAGACTGAAGTCGCGCTGCAGCTTTAACATAATTCAATTAAAATGTCACTCAACTGCTGGTTATAAGAAGCAGCTTCATTAGTTTCTGTGCTCACAAAATTACTGGTTAACGTGATCATTATTTTGTACCTACTACCAATGAGTTCCATTTACCATTTCTCCAACTCTGTGTTGTGACAGTCTTCCACAGTCCGTTGCTATTTGCTTTCAATCCAGCCATCTTGAATGAGCTTGTATCATTCATTAATATCATCACATCACTACTGATACCTTTCTCCAGATAATGGATGAGTACCTTGGATAACACGGTGTCCTGGTTCCCACATAGATCCTTGGAGACATGCCAGTATCCTTTCTTGCTGTGAAAACTGTTGCTTACTGCTTCCAGCTATCAATTTCTGAGTAATACTCCCTTTTTTCTCAAGAAAAGATGTTTCCCCTGTAGTAAACAGCACTGCAAATGACTAACTTCATTTTCCTGCAGTTGCCCTATTTTCACCAAGTACTGCTTTTACACCCTGGGAATATATTAGTCCAATTATTTTTCTGGCAGGCTTCCTGTTTCTGATATTCTAATGATCTTTTACACCTTTGGTAGTCGTTCCTCGAGGTCTGCCAGTTGTTTAGTTTGTGTTTTCCCAAAGATAACTTTCCGCAGTTGTGTTCTTTACTGTTTGAGGCTCTTTCAGTTGCATCCTTCAGTGTGCTCACCTGGCTCAGCTACTTCTGGTGGGCCTTCTGGAATCTTCCTAAGTAAGATACATGTGTAGTCTGAGGATCTAAGACAGTTTCAAATCAAATAGTTTTGATTACAATCTTAGTCTTTTGCCTGTGACTTCACTTCTCTTTATTATCTTCCTCTTTATGCAGTTTTCTTCTTGAAGCTAAATGCTACATTGGTGATTTTTAAATGTTATTTTATTTTAGCAGAAGAGTGAGTATGTTTTCATTTACCTCAAAATGTGTTTTCTATCACTTTATTTGCCTCTATGTTTTATTTAACCTACTGTCACAGCCCTATTAGCTAGTTACTATCATTCGTAGGTATTCTCTGCGTTGTAACTAATGGCATCCTGTTTCTGATCTTGCCTTTTCAGAATTCACCGATACACCTCATTTGTTCTCATTTGAAACCTCCCATTCTGTCTCAGCCATTTTAGGAGGTTTAAAATTACTGTAATGTGCAGATAGAAACATTTTTGTCTCTTTGCTGGGTTCCTATGCCCTCATTAATTAGGACTTTTTGTTGGATAAGCAAAAGGTATTTCCGAAATGTGGTGGCAACTGAGAAGGGATTTTTTTGTTTAAATGACAGTTATAAACTCATCTCTATAGAGTTTACGTATATATGAAGTTATATATATAATTTTGTGGATCTAATTTTTTCAAATCTAGATGTTTTTCAGAACTGAAGTACAACCTGCGCGATGCAGGGATCAATCCATCGCTGAGAAACTCCTTCTGCTCTTTCAAGGTGTAGACAAAGGTAAGACACTGAGTGACTGCAGCGCTACCCTCTACTGTAGCAAATAAACCCCCGAAGGCAGAACCGCGGCG
>NW_009938535.1:0-4585 GCF_000696875.1 Nestor notabilis
TAACTATTCTATGGTTCTATGATTCTATGTTCTGCAGAATATATACCCTAAATAGATGCCCTGAATAAATCTGGTAATGCATAGATATCCTAAAGAAAAAGTGAGTAAAGGTGATGCAGGTCTGATGGCATGCCAAAGAGCAAGCAAGATATCATTTGAAAGGGTGAGTAGAGGCACAGAGTGGCCACCATCTTCCCTTAGGGAACAACAGTGGCTGAAAACAAGAATCTGACACGATGTTGCTGACTACTTGATTATTTACTAGTGTTGGCTCCAAAGCACATTCCTCACAGGGTGTAAGCAGGAAAGGATGTTTATGGGTTTCAGTAGACTGTCAGAAACTCCCAGAACAGCTTTGTCTACACAGGGGCATGCAGCATTGTTCATGTGAATTAATCAGTGGGGTGAACTTAAAGCTGGTGTTTAAACTGCATTGAGACCCCGGTTAGACTATCTCATTTGGAATTATTATGGCTTCCATCTGATTTACCATAGTTCACTTTGGGAGTGAAGTTGATGACTTAAATCTTAGAAAAAAAGTGTCAGTAAGTTGGTATTTTAATGACCTGAGAGGCAAATAGACTTGTCCAAGTTATTTTGAGTTAAATAATCTGCTTGAAAAAGCCAGTTCAGATTCCTCTTTATTTTTTGTGAATGTTTCTTTGCAAATAAATCTTTGCAGATAATGGTTTTCTCATCCTGCGAAGCTTTCTGAAACTTCAGATTTTTTTCATGTCCCACCACAGAATAAACCCAAACTCCTTTGTAGTGGTTTTGGTTCATTTAGTTGGGATTTTGGGGGGTTTTGTTCTCTCTTCACATCCTCTCCCTGAGCAAACAAAAACTATCTCTCTCTGGAAAAGAGTCAGCTGACTAAAATAGCAAAGAGATCATCTGGGGAGGGAGCCATTACCCCCACAAAGTCAACAGAGGCTTAACAAAATCTTTCAGATTTTGATGATTATGAATGAGGTGGTAAGACCCCAAAACATCATCCTCCTAGTCTAAGACCTGCACATACTTACTCCAAGACATATATCCTCTATAATAACAGTTGTTCTGAGCTGAAAGCATCTACCCTGATGATCAGAAATTCCATTATCAAGCAGGAAAACCCACCTTTATTGAATGTTTGGGTTTGCATTATTTAACAGTGATTTTTTTTGTAAACAGATGCGTAGCGGGAAGGTTGAAACAGCAACATTTTCTAATGACAACACTTTTAGTCAACAATCCTGTCTGCCTACAAGCCACTGTTTCCTGGTCTGTGACCTTTATGCCTATCTCAAGGGCTGTGCTTATGTGTCTGCTTTTTTCACCCCCTCTTGTTTCACGGCCTAAATAATCCCACTTTCTGGGAGGTTTAGAAATTACCATAGCCAAGAGGCTCTACTGATACACTCTTCAACTGACCTGGACCTAAAGGAAGAATATAACAAAAGTCCAAGGAAATCCGAGATAAGGAACTGAGTAATGTTGAGTGAGTCCAGACAAAGGTCACCTGAATCCTTAGGCTTGTTTAGGATCGTTAGGCTTAGGACTTTAAGAACCTCATTCCTAAATTGCCACTGATTTCTGCAGGACTGATGCACTCAAAAGCCTTTGGGGAATTTATTTCTGATAGCAAGATTCTTCCTGTCAAGGCTTATATAGTTAAAAGAACTTAATTCCAAGGCTTTAGCATGAGTGTTATGCCATAAATGAAGGGAATATGGAGTCTAGTAATCAAACTTATTTTGCTAACTACAGTGATGAAAGAAAAGGACTTGTGAGCATTTTAATTCAAAATTTGAATCTGAGAGTAACAGTAGCAAAAAGAACATATCCAATAAAATTCATAGCAACTTATGCCAAGTTATTGATGTAGCACGGTGATGGAGATTGTAGAAATTCAGCTTCTCTTCCCAGTGTGTGTAAAGAAGCAAAGATGTAAGCATGCATGTCTAATAATTGGCTTCTCAGTGAAGACGACCAAGGTGAGCAGCTTACCAAAGCCATTTAGCCTGCTAAAGCCAATAGCCTGAGGTCAAATGACACCAGACAGCAAGACAGCTCCTTGGCTTTGTGATTTTGGTTTATTCAGATTGTTATCTTGAGGAAGGATTGTTACTGCTGTCTCACTGCTTTGAACTGGTGGGTTTTTGCCAACAGAATTGAAAAATGACTGAGCATTGCTCTGAATCTAGTTTAGGGACAGAGCTACAGGTGGTTCCAGTAAAGGAAATCAGTCAGAAATTTGATCGGCTAACACCTGTTTGTTTTGAGCAAGATAACAACGTCCTACATCCAGCAACATCCCAACAGTGTTGATCAGAACTCTGACTTCTCATTGAGAAGAGGTGTTTGTGAAACAATGTGATTTTAACAAGACACCTCAATGCTGTTGCTCTGATCAAGTCCAGCTGCAGATTTTACATAGTACCCCTTAGTACTCTGGTATAAAGCCCCTACTACATCTTGATCTTCAGGAGTATGGGTCCAAAAAAAAACCTCAAGACAACTGTGCAAGGGTGCAATTTAACCAAAAACACCTACATTTATGGTAAGAGGTTCTCCGAGCCAAGAACTTTTCAGGGATGCTAACACATTTACATTATGTCACATGGTACCATGTCTTTATTCAGTCATCTTCCAAATTAGCCTATGACTGCATCCAGCTGTGCATTTTTCTATGATTTTTCACTGAAAGAGGAGTCTTTGGATCACTGAAAATTCAACCAGAATAGTGCATGAGAGTGCCTATACTCGGGAGGTGAACCCAAATGCTCTCAGCATGGGTTGGGAAAGGGGGAGCTTGTTTGGATAGCTGGGGCAATTGCTTATTCAATGCATTCCTTTGTGTCCATAGGCAGTTTGTAGTGTGCTCTAAGACCCTTAGTAAACTTGATGAGGAAGCAGGAATAGAAACAAGACTGGAATTTCCGAGTAAGTCAGGAAGGAAAAAATTTCAATCTGCCTACATTACTGCAGAACATGTGAAGGAACAGGGCAATATTCATGAGACAAAACTGGAAAATTAAGAGCCAAATTAACATCATAAAGTTTGGGGGGTTTTCTCTTTTCCTTTTTTTTCATGTTGTTGTTTTTGGAATATTTAAAACCAAACTTCTAGGAAGGACCACAGAGAATTAGTCTAGCAATTCCTGCTAACAGGAGTCTGGAGACCCTTCCATATGTATTCTCATCTTCTCCCCCCAGTCTATGCTGAAAACCTACCCTCTGAGGGTTATCTGAATGCTGCTAACAGGAAGGCAGCTAAACATTTGTCTTGCAGCAAGGACAGAAAGAAAAATGAACCAGGGTTTTTCTTCTCCTCCCCATAAAACCTGAGCATTCATACTCTGAGTGAATGCAGACAGCCCTGGGACCTGTATAAAAGACTAGCAACTCACTGTAAGCACCATAACTTACAGCACATTCCACACTAAAATGAGAAGAACTTGGGAATAACAGAAATAGAGTAATAGAAAGTGCCTCATTGAGCAAATTCCCAGCACCCAACTCAGGGAGAGTTGAAAAATAATTAATTGAAGAGGATGGATTGAGATCTCTGTGGCCAGATGAGGGAAGAGAAAATGTAAGGGGAGAATGGGAGTGTATAAAAGCAATTGATACCTTCCAGTAAATCTTGCAATGTTTGCTCATCAGGAGCAGTCCTGTTTTGCACAGATTGCTGTTGTCTGTAACCTCCTTCTTTCTCTTGATGCTTCCTGCTAGGGATGCTTGCTGAATGAGCTTTTTTGTTTTCCATTAGCTTATACTTAGAGAGGAAAGCAAACATATCTTCCTTACATTCAGTTACTGTAGTGGGGAATGAAAAAGAGAGAATTTTGAGCTTTAAGGTGAAAGTAGCACATTTAGTATCCTATTTTATAAGTGGCACAGGTGAGACCTCTCCTGGGTATAAAATATTTGCCTGTGTTTACTTAAATCTCAGGTGTTTTCCCGTTCCATAGCCAACTCTGTATGCCTCTGTAAGCACAACTGAGTGACCTTTGGAGTGTGATCATGACACTTAACTCTGCGATTTGAGCTCATGGAAATTGAAACCCATCATCTGAAAATCTGGTATCAGCTGCAGCTTCTTGGGAGCCCACAGGGCACACAGCTTTAGGGCGTGAGATCCAAACTTATCTGAATTTCTAACAGGAAGTTTTGGATTCAAGTCTGTGGAAGAATGTACCTCATAAAGAACCCGTACCTCATAAAGAGTATGTACTTAAAGATCCCAAAAGCATCAGTGTTCTGTGAGTGATAATTTACTTTCCTATACACCACTGAGTTTGGAGGAGAGAGATTACTTCCAAATTCTGTGGAAATTTTGCTGTGAGAGAGATTACTCCCAAATTCTGTGGAAATTTTGTTATGAATCTGAGAAAAGATGCTCAGATTCTTCCTAATCAGGTAACAAATTTTCCAAAATTGTTTTCACAGTTTTTGTAACTGTTCAGTAAAATCTGAATAGGTCCTTGGTTTTTGTTTCCCTGTGAGTGTGTATTAACCTGGAGAGCTTAAATCCAATGGCCTCTGCTATTGATTCTTTGTAATAATTACACAGTCCTACAAAGGAGACCATCAATTACTC
>NW_009938535.1:4616-53317 GCF_000696875.1 Nestor notabilis
GCATGCACTCCCAACAGTGTTTTCCCAGCATTGTTTATAGGTCACTTCCTTTACCAGAAAAATCACTGCAATTTGTTTAACGAAAAAAGGAACAAGAGCCCCCTCTTGCACTCATTTATTTGTTAAATAAGAGCAGTTAAATATATGTCCATATAGCCTGTTTGTGCCCTCTCACTTCATAAACAAAAATACTTTAAACTATATTTCTATCGGAAAATTGCAATACAGACTTTTGCACCCTGCAGTCAGAGGTGCCATGCAAACACATAAGATCTCTCAGGCTATTATCACCTCCAGATAAAATTGACTGAATTATTTCCAATTTTCTCAAAGGCAGTCTTAGTTGAAAAGATGAAAAGAGTTTATTTTTTTATTTTGATTATTTTATTTAAGTTTTTTCAAAGAATAAATCTTCATTGGGGGGTGGAAATTCCTTTTAGCACTTGCTTCAGACAACACAAGGGAAAAAAACCCACTTTGTCTATTTTTATTATTAAGTAATTAATGTGTTTTAATTAGTCACTTCATAGGAATGTTCTGGCCTCTTTGGTGCTGATGAAATTGTGTTGAGGTTAAAGAAAACTGGAGGTTCAGTGCTTACACAAACTGTCCAGTTTCTAAGGCATCTAGTGCTGGTATGAAAATTAAATATGGCTATCATGCATCATGCATGATGGGACCCACTTTTACTGTTGTAAATCCAGATGCTATAAACCAGCCACGTCCTGAAAGGTGATTAAGCACCACTTGGTGAGCCCAAATCGAGTGAAGAAAACCATGAAGTTGTCAGAGCCAGAGCCAGGCATTTCCTATTGTCATTTTTCATTTCCTTTTGAGAAAGGACTGTACTTGGGGATTTCATTGGGCAGAAAGAGGATACACCATTGTGTAAACATGAGAAAATGCATCTCTCTGTGTCATTTATAGCTTGAAAGTAGAATCATGAGGCAGAGCCAAGAAGTCATTCAAGAGTGAGTTAAAACACAGGAAAGGTGTATCTAGCACAGCCAGGTTGCAAGGTGGTGGGTCTGACAGACTGCTGTCCAGATGTGAGATGTGAGCCGCCTTCTCATGGGGGTGTGATGCAGCTGTGCACCATTAGGCTTGCCTGTGAATGCGTGCCCAAAGCCAGGAACGCTTATACCCTAGAAGCAGAGTCTGGTGGTTGAACACCTCCAGATGGATCATTTAAGTAAATTTATTCCAGTTGAGACTTGACCTGGGCCAGGTTTTAAGCACTTTCTTGGATAAGCAGAGTCCACAAGCACAAATGTGTGTTTTGGGCATACTGTGTTGGACTGCACAATGCGCCCTGCTTGAACACATGGCACTTTTCAGGGCAAGACCTTTTAACTACTGCATTTCCTTCTAATAGGTCTGTGGCTTCCCGAGTAGCATTTACATCTGTCCTGCAAACTTTCGGCCAGAGTCTTGTTCTGAAAAAATATGCTTGTTACAGGACTAAAGTCTCATCTCAGACAATAAACCAACAAGTCCTGGGTGCTTTTTAGGCCATGTACCATTGTGTACCAAAAGATGACAAATGCCTTCACTGTCCATGAGGTGATTAGTGAGTTGGAAGGCAGAAATAGGTGCAATCTGAATCTTGTCCATAAGGAAGCCAAGAGTGTGAAAGGCAGCACATTGTCCTCCTGGCTGCTCTGCGGGGTCCTGCATGAAAGCAGTGCAGATATACCCAAAACAGGATGGGGGACAATTTGAAACTGACAGCTGCCCACCGTCCAGTGTGGAATAAGAAGCTATTTAAGATACGAAGATAGGGTATCTGCAGCCCCAGCAGCACCAAGAAAGCTGCACCAGACCTCAGCCCATAATCTCTCTGACCTAATGGAAACCTGAGGGAATTAGCACTGAACATGCTCTTCAGAGTCATTTCAGGCTGTTACTCCTGATCTCAGCATCTTTTTCTTTAGTTCACCTTTTCCTTTACAATATCATCAATAAAAATCTAGTAATGGCAGTATCTTTTTGTCCAGATAGGATAGCCTGACAGGCCCCTGCATTTTAAGTAGGTAGTAAATTGCTGTGATATTCAAAGGTAATTTTTCATCAGTAATGTCTTTTTCCTCATCCTGATGTCTCACTTCTTTTACCATCAGTATTTCCCAGCTTGCTGTAATCCTATGAAGCCCATTTATATTATTCATTGTTGGGTTGATATGATGCATTTACCTTGAAAAATTTCCTATTTTTCAGACAAGTCCAAGAGTGCCCATCAAATTTCACAGGTGCTTTTGGTTTCTCAGGTAAAATCTGTTCTCCAGCAGCTTTCTAATTACACAGTTTGATTGTGTTTTAGTACAGAAGGGCCAACAAAATAAAGAACCAAGCCAACAAACAAAAATATACACATTTCCAAACAACCTTCCCAGTGATATTTATTCCTGGAAATGAAGAAAATCCAACCCTATGGTCCTCTATTCTAAACCATCAGTAAGCTCAAATGCAGTTGTCAGCTTTACTCTGCTGCAGTGACAGCTCAGGGTTTTCATATGGCATCATATTTCTAGTAGCTGGTTCCTGGAGAATGGACCTATGCTCCTGAGAGAAATTACTGCACTGTGTGCTTGCTGTGCAGTCTGCATGGGAGTGATCCATACATGCATCTGCACTCAGATTCCCTGCTCCATAAGCAGTTGTCTCCCTGGTTTCCGAAGATGAAGGTTGGATGCATCCGTGAAGACCACACTCTGTATACCTATAAACTAAGCGCCTTTTGCCTCCTTTTACAGGCAGGTGTAACCGACCCCTCTGCATGACTCACACAATCAGACTCCCACGCGGCTGGTACTGTACCCAAGGGCTGCTGGCTAGCCGCCTAAGCATGAGCCATATGGGACGTTCAGCATTGCCTTTGCCCACAGACAAGCCCAGCCAGCCATCTGTCTAGTGGCAAACATCCCTTCTCATAATTCTCAGGGCAATGGGCCCTTGCCAGAAAGGTGTTCAAAGTCTAACATGGTGTGTGTCCATCTTTCAAGGGCTAGGAAGACAAATAACCACACTGGCTCAACTGACAAGAAGTAGCTCTTTTACATGAATACAGCACCATTTTGTAGAAGTGTTGCAGAACAGGAGCTTTCATCCATGAGATCCTTTCAGGACCACATTGGAGTTAGGCTGGTTTTATGCATATGCTATGAACGGAACCCATCTCTGTTCCAAAAACAGCCTGCTTTTATGCTGCAGTGATACAAAAGGATTGTTTTCTTCCTGCAGCCTGATTCAATTTTCAACCCAATTTTTATAGCTCCTATCTGTATAGGCTTCCAGTAAGACTATTCTCATCTGGGAAAAAATTGGTTTGAGGAAGTTTTACCACAAACCCTTAAATACTTTGATATGACAGTATCCACTACACTGACAAAGTCAAGGTTAAAAATAGTTTACAGGCTTAAGTTTGGCATTCAAGTTGACTGCAATATTGCAAAACAATTTAAAGTCAGCAAAATAATGTTTAACATGTCCCGGATCCCAGATCTCCTTGGAGGAGCAAGAAAAAAGAAGAAAAAGTTAAACAACCACAACATCAGGTCAGATGGTAATTTACTCCTGCCAAGCTTCTTCCATACAAAATCATTGCAGATGCTTCCTGGTCAGTGACAGTCTAAACAAGTAATGAAACATTTACAGCTGTAAGTCTGCATGCCTATTTAAAACAGTCTTCTGGAAAGGAAGGTGCATAGTTTCAGAAAGGACCCTGATGAAGTTAGGATCCTGGGGCAGGTTCAGGGCAAACCTGGACCTGAGAAAGGTTTCAGTGAGGACACACATGGGTCTTTTGTGTCTTCCCGCAAGAGAGGGTGAGAGAATTTTACTGACATCATGCTGATCCTATTTGCACTTGTTGCTTACAGGGGTTGTGTGGAACTCACATCAGCTAGACAGAGAGAAAAGGAGGATTTTATTTCCCATGATTCATAGTCCCAACACTGTCTCTTTTTATCCTTTTTTCTCCTGGTGCTTTGGGGCTGAGCTGTAGCTAGAGACAGGGTGTGGAACAAGTGTCCTGGTGCTGCTAGAGGTAGGGAGAGTTTACCCTGGAGCACAGCAGGTGTGAGGCGGTCATGACATCCAGATTAATCCCATTGTCAGATTTGGCTTTAGGAAGGAATTTCTTTTTCGATTGCTCAGATCTGGCATAGATTTAGAAAGATTCTGCTTTTCTCTATGAAGTGGGAGTATAATCTGTTGTTCAGGACTCCCACCATAATAAACTCCTCCCTGAAAATGAAGGAACCAGGAGCACATTCTGTGCTACCTCTCACCCCGAGTGCCTGATCATCCTCGTACCCTTTCAGCATTTTACAACAGGTCTTAAGCTTCAAAAAAGAACGTGTGGATTGTGCTGGGAGACAAGCAACAACTCTGAGGATGCTTTTTGACTACAAGTTTCTACATGATGGCTTGAAACTATCAGATGGGGAGGTTTTTGCCACCCAGTGCACACTTCCACAGTGTGTTTGAAATGTTGTGTTCGGATGTGTAGTTGATGTGTTATAGTTTGGGATGACAGAGCCTTGGGCAAGATGGTCCCTGATCATGGCAGTGGGGTTGGAACTAGATGATATTAAGGTCCTATCCAACCCTAACCATTCTATGATTCTATGACTGGCATTACACCATCACTGAAAAGCCTTAGCAAAAATCAGGTTGATGATGTGCTTAAAACTCAGTGATTTTATTAGAGGCTTGACTTGGGAGCACTAGCCACTTGCAAGACTCCCCAGTACCTCCTATTACAACACACATCGCTTTCAGTTGTGTATGGTTTTGCCAAAGCTGTATGAATATGCTGTTGGGCTGAATTTATTTTTGTCATTCATTTTCCACCCTCCAAACCCCTTTCTCATCTAAGTTGACCTGACAAATATCTGAAAGAAAAGTTACATAGTCACAGTTTTCCATGCCTGGGTCTGAGCAATATATCAAAAAGAGTCTGTTGATAAGCATTGCTTCACAGAAGGAATGAAACCACTTGGAAAAGGTCAGGAAGGAAGCTCTTGGCAGAGCCAAGAATTGTAATCAGTTTTCCCAAGCCTACGAATTGTGTCTTAACTGTCAAACTATTTGTTCTCCTCGTCTCTTGCTGTAAGACTCATGATTTAAAGGGCAGGATGGGACCAGTGTTCAGAACACTCTGAAACTCTGGGTTGATTGGGTTAGGACTTCTTTATTCTACAGAGTTGCCCTTGCAGAGCTTGTGTCTTACACAGCATTATTTCTGTACACCAGTGTTGTTCTTATTTGCTACCCTACAGGCATCTGTGGTAACTACTCTCCCTGCTGAATTTCTCAGCAATGAGTCCTGAGCCTGCCCAAACAAGAAAAAATGATAAAGCCCCTTTCACAGGAAAGACTTGGCAGCAGGAAGGGGACAAAAACAATAAAAAGAGGTTGGCATGAGGGTAGCAGAGCAGATCTCCTATACAACACCTAACCTTCCCATGAAGAGGTCCAAGGTTTCTGTCAGTACTGCTCAGTGGTATTTAGTCTGGGTGAGGAAAACTGGTAAGATAGACACCACAGTTGCCCTGCTTTCTCCTTCTCCCTGCTCTGAGGATGGCCATCTCAGACCTGGCCTTACGGTTCTTGAAGGAAGAATCCTGTGACTTCCCAGCAATGGGAAACACATCCAGAACCTCAGTGAAGGTCTCAGGAAGCTTCATGGGATCTACAAAAACCCTTCTGTGGTACAACTGGGGCCTCAACCACCTGGGGCTTTGGGCATGGCAAACCAGCTTGGGGATTTCATAAGAGATCTCTCTAACATGTGAGGGAAATGCTGACACTTGAAAGGATTTTCACATGGGAAAGCTGAGCAAAGCTGGCTTCTTTCTCTCCCAAACACATAAGGTGTGGTTTGGTTTAGTTTAGAAATATGTAAGAACTCACCAAAGCAGAACTTCCTTTAGAGTATGATTCAGAGCATGAGCCTAATTTCAGCTTTCAGCTCTGGGGCCCCCAACACAAGAAGGACATGGAGCTCTTAGGGTGAGTCCAGAGAAGAGTATGAAGATGATTAGAAGGCTGGAGCACCTCTCCTATGAAGACAGGCTAAAAGAATTGAGCTTGTTCATCTTGGAGAAGAAAAAGTCTGGGGAGATCTTAGAAGCCTTCCAGTACCTTAAGGGGACCTACAAGAGATCTGGAGAGGGACTTTCTACAAGGACATGCAGTAATAGGACAAGGGGTAATGGCTTCAAGCTGAAAAAGAATAGATTTAGATTAGATATTAGGAAGGAATTCTTTATAGTGAGGGTGGTGAGACACTAGAACAGGTTGCCCAGAGAAGTTGTGGCTGCCCCATCTATGATTCTATGAATCATAGAATGGTTTGGATTGGAAGGGACCTTAAAGATTGTCTAGTTCCAACCCCCCTGACATGAGCAGGGACACCACACACTAAACTATGTCGCCCAAGGCTCTGTCCAACCCGGCCTTGAACACCGCCAGGGTTGGAGCATTCACAACTTCCTTGGGCAACCTGTTCCAGTGCCTCACCACCCTCACTGTAAAGAACTTCTTCCTTAGATCTAACCTAAACTTCCCCTGTTTAAGTTTAAAGCCATTACCCCTTGTCCTACCACTACAGTCCCTAATGAAGAGTCCATCCCCAACATCCTTATAGGCCCCCTTCAGATATTGGAAGGCTGCTATGAGGTCTCCATGCAGCCTTCTCTTCTCCAGGCTGAGTAGCCCCAACTTTCTCAGCCTGTCTTCATAAGGGAGGTGCTCCAGCACTCTTATCATCCTCGTGGCCCTCCTCTGTACTTGCTCCAACAGCTCCGTGTCCTTTTTATGTTGAGGACATCAGAACTAATTCTATGGTTCTTGTGCTCTGAATCATCAATCTGCATCTGACAGAGATGAAGGTGACTGGACAGACAAGTTACAAGTTTGTAGCTAGATACTGGAATGTGAATAATCCATGTAGGTTATGCAGATAGTGTTCTAACACACTTCCCACCAGACTAATGCTCTTTTTGAGGCTGTGGTGCTTTTCTCCTCCCTGTTCTCAGAAGTGATTGTAATAGGTGAAGGGTAGAGGCAGGCAGGCAGTTCAGCTGTTTTAGACACACTAAATCAACTCTTTCCTCAGGTCATCTCTTTATTCTTATGGTCAGTAAGCCTTGTGAGGACTCAAGGTCCATTGTACAAGCATACCTGAGTCTGTTACTACTGCACAAAGCAAGGAGGCTTTGGAGGGAACAAGGGATTCCCCTGAAGAAACCAGTGCAGATGACTGTCTTACGTGAATTTTAGTCTCTAGCTTGTGTCTTTTGTCTGGTACACCAGGTCTGAGAGGTTGTTGAATACATGTCCCTGTGATTTAGTGCTGGTGTAGCATCAGCAGCCATAGGGAAAGCTTCAGCCTAGCTCCTAGTCAGAATCACTCAGCACAAACACTGGTGCCGCTGAGGGAGAATGTCCTGCTCCAGCCACATGATAATTAAGAATGGAAAGCAAGAAAGTTATCCTTGCTGAAATAACTTCAAGGATACTGAAGTGTTGAACTTCTTTTGAACTGAAACTGAACTGCTTCTCTGTTTATGCTAATTTTCGACCAGATCAGTTCCCTGACCCCATTCATCATGAGACAGGGATGCCACTGCTGCTTATAAAAGCAGAGAAGGCAATGGGAGAAATGTGGGGTAGGTGGACTTACCCCCACAGGTTAATGCTGGCTTTGCTTACCCTGACTCAGGGTAGTAGTCACAGACAGATACATCTCTGTGACATACTCTGGCTCCAGAAGAATATAATTCTGTGAAATTTCCTTATTTTGAAAACATACCAATGAGCTTTAGTTCAAATTTAAAGTAATACATAAATCACAGCAGATTTTGGCTTACAATACAATGCCTTACCAAAAAAAAAAAATACATAAAAAAGAGAAAAGGAGTGTATGTATGTTCACTAATCCAGCCAAGAACTGTAATAAACTGTCAATATCAGTCATCTTGTTCACTTCATTAGAGGGTCTTGCTAATTTTTACAGAAAGGCTCTTCAGCTATGATCTCCAAGCTGGTGGTCTGTGAAGACTTTTCTGTTTCTGTGATTTTGTTTTTTTCTATCTGAATCTGATAAACCTTATTAAAAGAAGTCTGTACCCTATGGGATGAAATGTCAGGCCTGTCTTCATGAAATATTGTGCTCTGAATCAACCCAACACAAGCCAGCTCTATGTGGGAAGTAATGCAGTCATTTTAGTGCATTTCTGAGCCCAGCTAATAAGCACTTTTGAAAAGTAGGTTATATTAGTTGTCACTCAGCACCTTGTGATTGCATTTCCATGGCTGTTCAACCAGTTTGGAGTGTGGGCAAAGTATGTCCTGCCTGCTTTCAAAACACTATGTGGATCTATGTGCATGTATATCTAATCTCATAAATGAATTCCCTAGGTGACATGAAAATCCTTGCCCAGAATACAGGAAGGATGTAAGAAGCCATATCTTCCTTGCTTTCCAGAAGTGCTGGGGTCACTTTGAATAGAAATCTGAACATGGGAAATTTGCCTGAGGAAAGGCAGGGACAAGTAAGGGTATTTCAGAGCTACACAAGTAATATAAAACAGCAGGAAAGCCATAAAGATTTACAGACATAGTGTCCTCTGTTCCCAGGTAAAGGAAAACAAGTACTTCCACAAGAAAGAAGGAGGCAGGGGAAAAGTATAATTCTTGCTGTAAATTTCACTTAAATTAGGAGTGTCGTATAGGGACAGCACATACGGCAGCTCAGCTTGGTTTTCACAGAACCATACATTCTTTGTTTGGTTTTGGTGGGGTTTTTTGCTAAGATGCTATTCCCTCCTGAGCCATCCATGCCCTAATCACCCCTGTGTCATGGTGTTTGCTGTGTTAATCAGTAGTTGCCATGCCACATAACTGTGCCAGCTTAATGCACCCTTCACCAAACATGCCTTGGTTTTGCTGCTACATGGTTTCCACCTTCACTCAGCTACACCAGTTTTTGCCAGTACAACTTGTCATCAGCTGTAAAGTCAGTTCCTCCCCAACATCCCATTCACACGTCATCAGGGAGCCATGGACTCTGAGCTAAATCCAACCCTACTAAAGAAAGAGCTTAGCAGTGCTATAAAAATTAAAGAGGTGCCTTTGTTTGTCTTCATCACCTCCCAGGTGATACTCTACTGGGACCAGCAGTTCCTGGTCTGAGGCTTGTGCCCACCATGAGTACTACGTGGCAGGCAGATCTGTTCCAGGAGGCAACAAGCATGGAGCGAAAATCCCCACTGGTAGTTGCTATTACAAGAGACAATTTTTTGTTTGGGTTTTTCCTTACTGGCAAGCTGTGACCATGCAGTGATATTTCATTTACCAGTCCTTAACTATCTTGGCAATGTTTCAGACAGGTGCAGTTGGCTGCCATGGAAGACACCAAAGCCATTCTCTCCTTGTCAAGGGTTGACTCTGTTGTTGCTCAAAGTGAACAGCACATTTTGATTTCCATTCCCACTGACAAGCTGTTGAGGCCACCCCAAACTAATCTCTGACTTACAGAAGCAGCGGAAAGTGCACTGAGAAGAGGCAGTGACAGTGGAAAAATAAAATGTGACTTTTGATCACGGCCATCAGACTCTGCAGGATGCAGTTTACTGGCCGAGGGTGTCTGCAGTGACGTTTTCTTCCTGTTCATTACTACAGGAGGATGTCTTGGTCAGAATGGGCATTCAAATGACTACACAACATCTAAAAGTTTCACGTACTTTGAGATAGCAAAAGGATTTTACCTCCAGAACGCTCCTTCTCTTGGGCTGGAGGGAGACATTCATTTCATCACATAGAGGAGTAACCAAGTATTGTCTCACTGATATTTTGATATAGGTCTGGAGCTAAAGTAAGATTTCTCATGGTGCTGGTCTTCCATCTTCCTATGACCCACTATGCACATGTCTTCCCTGGTCAGCAGGGAGGTGTCCAACCCATGCTACTATACGCACAGTCCTGTTAGGATGCAAATTCCTAGTACCATCACATAGGTCTGGCTGAAACGAGTACCAAACCTGTAGAGAGCCAGTGGTCATAACAGATTAGCCATCCTTTTCTCCTCCTATTTACTTGAGGTCCAGGTAACACAGCTCATGGCAAGGTCCCTCAGCTCAAGCCATGAAGGATTTCTCTCTCTTCTGCTGTTTATTCGAAAGATCCACTACCAGTGGTGCACATGGTTCCCTCTGGTATTGAGAAGTGACTTTTGCTCCTTACAGCCTAATCAAACCTCAGATGTGACATAATAACTGTTACAGCTGAACCCAGGGGACAGCACTAGACATGAGGCATCTGTTCTCAGGGCTAAAGACTAGAGATTTTGGCTGTGTCCCACTCTGGAGGCAGTCCCCACAGACGACATCCTGCCATCCACCAGCTGGTGAGTGCTCACCAAGCCCTGCACTCAGATGCTGTGCATGTTTTTGTCATGCAAGCCTGCACATGCCTGGCATGTGCAGACCTTTCCAGTTGAGCTTGCAGGGTGGACAAGCAGGTCTGACCTTCTGAGTGACCCAATAGTCACATTTGGTCATGTGTTGTGCCACTCATTTTTGTACCATTGACCAAGTCACTTTAATTTCATCTGGAGGGTGAAAAGCAAACAACTTCCTAGTTTCCAGGTTTGCTTGGAAATTAGATACACCTGGAAAACCAACTTGAAAACGGCAGCAAACTGAACAAAATACAAGGCCCCAGAACCTGAAGTAGATGGACTCTGGTGAATCAGTCTTCTTTGTTCTCCACAGAAGGGGGTGGCTTTTTACTGCTGTCCTACAAGCACCAGTCCTTCATGATGCAAGGGGGTTATTGCTTCTGTGTGTAGTTGTCTGTCACTGCTGAGCTCTCTGTGGGAGTGTGGCTGTAAATGTGCTGAAAAGCCAGCTTGTACTCAGGAAGCACAGGAAAAACAATGTAAATTAGACAGGACTGGAGCTCACCAGCCTCAGCAGGAGTTATCCCCTTGTCCAAACATCCAGCCAGCAGCTGATGAGCTTCCTTGTGTGCTCAGCAGTGCTCCTGCCAAGCTGAAAAGATTAAGAAGGAAAACTTGCCCCAGCTGAACAAATAGCTCAAAGGTCTGCCTCAACAGATGATTGGGGCGGCATGGCTAGGCATTAGTTTCTGTAGCCTGAGAGACAGATGGCAACTAACATCATGTCCAGCAGCAGCTGCCACACGAGCCTGCAGGACCTGCAACACACCTGAAACTGTGACCCCTGGGAAAGGTCTTCACTCAGCCAGGTGAAAGCAAGCTTGAATTCCAAAGACACAAATGCAGATACCATCCACTCTTAGTCACGCTGTCCTTTAAACCACAAGAACAGATACCTGGGAAGCCAAATGCCTCCTACCTTCCTTGTCCCTGCCCAAGCACTGGAATACAACTAGTCTGTAAAAGAGACATCATATATTCCAGAAATGTTGACAGTCCTACATGTTTCACCACTGCTGCTGAGCCCAAGAGTCAAGTTCTTTGCTTATCTCCCCTAGGATGGTTGATGGCTCAGCAGGGACTGCAAATCTATGGCTTCCAGCTAGAGAAGCACAGCTCAAAACATCTTCTAATTTACAGCCAAGCATTTATGCAAACATCATAAATCCAGGGATGATCCATCGGGACTAGTGCAATCATACATTAGAAATAACAGAGCATTTTGAAACACTCGTGACAGGTTCAGCCCCGCCTGCCTTAAACCACCTTTAATGGTTTTGGCCTCATCTTAGTCCCCAGCTGAAATTAAACCTGCCGTCGCAATACTTTTTCTGAGTGCCTGCTGCACCTCAACTCATCACCAGAGACTGACGGCAGGGAAGAGAGGTGGCTGGAGAACCGAATGAATGCTATCATCACAGAAGGAACTTTTAATAGGTTTTCCATCATAGCCATAAAATGGATGATCCAGGGACTTTTGTGATGATCTCCCTATGGCATCCCAAAGGACAGAAAATAAAACATGTTTTTATTAAGCCTTTTGAAAGCTGTAACCACTCATTTTTCCCTGATGGAACCTTACAGATGGGAGATTTAACTATTTTGCCTTCTTATGCAAGAAAGTCTGCTGGGTGGTCAAACTGAATGTTTCTGTCACAGCTTAACCCAGGACACCCCGAAACAATGTAGACAGGGCTTGGCACCTTCTAGTCCCTCCAAGGTCAGTTTAGCCTGGAGTTAAACCCCAACTTTGAAAAGCTGGAGTGGTCATTCCCATTCTCCCTGGCACAGGAACTAGAAATATGTAGGTCTTTGCTTGCTGACATTTGGTATGACTTTACCTTGCTTCTATTTGCAACTCTATTTTCACCAGAAAGTGCTCACAACATTATACTGTTTGTGTTGCTGTCTTGCTCACTAGAGATTAAAATCATAGAATCATAGAATGGTTAGGTTGGAAAGGACCTTAAGATCAACTAGTTCCAACCCCCTTGCCATGAGCAGGGACACCACACACTAAACTATGTCGCCCAAGGCTCTGTCCAACCTGGCCTTGAACACCGCCAGGGTTGGAGCATTCACAGCTTCCTCGGGCAACCCATTCCAGTGCCTCACCACCCTCACTGTGAAGAACTTCTTCCTTATATCTAATCTAAACGTCCTCTGTTTAAGTTTGAAGCCATTACCCCTTGTCCTACCACTAGAGTCCCTAATGAAGAGTCCCTCCCCAACATCCTTGTAGGCCCCCTTCAGATATTGGAAGGCTGCTATGAGGTCTCCATGCAGCCTTCTCTTTTCTCCAGGCTGAACAGCCCCACAGCCTGTCTTCATAAGGGAGGTGCTCCAGCCCTCTTATCATCCTCACGGTCCTCCTCTGCACTTGCTCCAACAGCTTCATGTCCTTTTTATGCTGAGGACGCCAGAACTGTACAGAGTACTCCAAGTGAGGTCTCACGAGAGCAAAGTAGAGGGGCAGGATCACCTCCTTCAACCTGCTGGTCATGCTTCTTTTGATGCAGCCCAGGATTAGACCTTGTGATGATTCTTCTGAAATTACTGACTCTGAAGGGACAGGTAGATTTTCTACTAGCCAAGCAGAAACTACAGATTTCTGTTCATGGGGATGGTATGTGACAAGAGTCCATTGGAAAGTAGCACTGGGTCTTTGGGAATCCTTTTTGTACTGTCCTCAAAAGAGGCAGAGAAATCCGAAGTCTAAAGGGAAAGCTCCTCACATGAGACAAAGAACTGACACAGCTGATCTTTTCAGCTGAGGTTATGTGAACAAGAAACAAACGGAAGTCTAATTTCTGTAAAGTATTAAATGAACCTGGATTCAGCCTGTCATCTCTGAGATGCTTAAAACCGAGGTACCCACATCTCAATTGTTATCCAGTGGGGATTCGTACTTGGACTCTATAGTGACAGTTGTGAAGTTTCAAAATTTGGTCTGTTTTAGATATGTTTCCCTTAGGAAACACCCCTCTTTTGTGCACAAATACATGCACAAAGTGTCTACAGTGACTCTGCTCCTATCAGAAGCTCCCAGAGCTTCTCCCAGAGAAGGGTCAAACTGGACACTTAAATGTGTTTTTCCAACCCCAGTCTTGAGGAGTTTCCATTAGAGTGTCTACAACTCATCTTAAAACAGTCTTCCTGATATCACTACCCGTATGTGAGAAACAGTAAAAAACATTATCCAGGAACACCAGGAGATTTAGAGTTGCAGAATGCTGAAAGCAGGACAGTGATTATAGAGCTGAATATATAGCACCCAAGGATAGGAGGTGATTTAAAGGGACCTATAAATATCCAAGCACTTGTCACTGAGGATCGTTTAAACACATCACCTCTGATGCCTTCAACAAATCACATCAATAGGGAGGTTACACAAACAAAAATAGTGTTTTACTAGTCAGATACTGTGAAAAGGCCTCTGACATGGCAGAAAGTTAAGATTACAAAGTTTGAAAGTATTAACTTGGCAAAAAGAGAAAAGAATGGTACTTTTCTTCCACTGTGCTTTTGTTTTTCATTGTCCTGGCATCAAGCCACAAGCTGCATAAACCTTTGGAGGGATCTCCTGGTATGCATGGCTTCTGGACTAAGAATGGTGTAAGTGCATCTTAAATAACAGAAGTGCCCATTGCTCCACTATAAAAGGTACAACAGAGAAGTGTCAGTGACAGGAACAGACTTTGGGTAGGAATGACTCCGTAGCAGTAACTCGGGGTCATTGTGAACAGCACCCTGTATGAAGGCTGTTTCACTGCTCACAGGTATCTGTTTAATTTGTCCTCATAAGCCTTCAGCAATGGCAGTACCCCAGTTTACCAGGTAGGCAGTTCGGAGCTTCACTGCCCTTGTAATTTTCCCAGTGCAAAGCTGACGTTTCCCTTTACTGTTTAAGCCTGCCACTTCTCTTCTTGCTCAGCACAGAAGCAATGATCTTCTTCTCTATCTATTCCTCTTTAAACGTGAAGGCAAATCGTGTGTTGAACATTGTAAAATTTTCAGTCTTTCTTTTAGAGTCTTTAAAATCTTTGGTCAGCTGGTTCTTTTTCATTACCAGTTGCTTTGTCCCTTTTTTGAAGTGTGATGCCCATAAAATGGCACTGTACTTTAGCCAAGACTTTACTTCCTAAGTTGCATAGAGATCATTGTTTTGGACACCTTGCAAAACAGCGTTCCCCTTTATGCATCCATTTTTCATAGCAGCTTGAAATCCTGTCTGCTATTTTGTCTGGACCCCATCCTCAACTCAAACTGGGGAATGTGAACTGCTGCCTAGCCATTTATTCCCAATCTTGTGTATTTCCCATTTGAGCCACTGGATAAACCTTCATAAGTGAAAATTTTATGCGTATCTTCATGGAAGGAAATCACATTTATTTCACTCTGCTGCTCCGATTGGGAAAGACTTCTGCAAATTCCTATCCCAGCGTCCATCTCATCACTGAAAGTTGTGTTAGTTTTCAAATACCCAAGGTTCAAGTTAAACTCTCTTTTAAGCATTTGACCATTGGAAGAGATGCTTGAATATCATGGTCTCTTCTCCAGCTGTCTTACCATAGACTTAAATTCAGCACATTCCCATCATTAAGCTTGTCCTTGACTTCCATGGGATTCAAATCAGTCCCTTCGCTTTAAGAAAACAGTAATTTCAAGGATCCTCTATGTCTGTTGTTGAACCACACTGGACAAGTTCTCTTCCTTTTCTGAACAGCAAATTAGTATTTAAAAAGTATCCTGCTACTTCCAGTATCTTGTGAGCTGTTACTATGTTCTATAGATGAAACCTAATGATTCCTGATAAATGTCTTAAGTTACTCTGGCTACTTACATGTCAGTAGTAAAACTGCCAGACAAAGGTGTCTGGCAAGAATCACTTCAGTTCCTGACCTCATTACTCATGAATCTGCATACAGCTGCCTATTACTCCCATCAAATGCAAACCCTAGAGGCCTTAGAGATGATTGTACACACTTGAACATGCCAAATTCCCAGTAGAATCATCCCCCCTCCATGCACCACATCAGAGTGCTTTACCAATGCTTTGAAGGAATTGCTTCCTTAAAATGCCTTTGGTTTAAAGCAACAGATGAGTTCATCCCTGTGGCCCAGTCTTGGCCCTCATTCTCTGCTGAGGCTGACATTTTATAGATGATGTCTTCCAAAGGCTGTAACAGTTGCAAGAACTTCTGTGATCATCCTTCGTGATATACCCACACCATGTACACTATGCTCCCTTCAATGGACATGCATGTTAGCTCACCCATGAAGTCAGGTTCAGCTTGACTTCTTCTTCTTCAGGTGCTTCTAGAACAAACAATTTGTGGTTCACTGAACTCCTGAGCCAAGATGTTATTTTTCCTTAATGCCCTTTAATGGATTTTACTTTGTGGATTTGTCTAGATATTTTTGAACCCAAATAAAACTTCCACAACCACAGAAACCTGCAGCAAGAAGTTCCACAGATGAATTGCAAAATGTCTGAAAAAGTGTCTTCCTTTCTTTGTCCTAACACTTAGTTTCTTCTCATGTCTCCTAGCTCTTCGATGGGAAGGGACAGTGGGCAATCATTCCTTATCCATTCTTTCAAAGACACTCATGACTCTACATGTTTCTACCATACCTTTCCTTGATTACCTTTTGTTCTGGGGATCTCATTAGCTTTGTACGGATGGGCAAATTACTCCTTTTCTGCTTCTACTTTTGTCTTAACAATTCCTATGATGAACACATATGCTCCAAAAATGGACTGAGAACCAGCCTTACTGAATGTCATCAAGCAGTCATTTCAGTGTGTGCTGGATTTGGACTATTTCCTTAGATGAGTAAATGGTTAAATCCCTGTAGAAGAATGTGGCAGAACTGCTAAGCATCAGTTGTTTCCCATTCCCAGCAGCATCAATGGGCTCAAACTCCACATCAAGTGACCAGGGTTCTGAGTTATCATGTTCGTCCTCAGCTGGGGCAACTGCCTACATCCTTTCTCTCTGCCTGTGGCAAACACAGCAATTCACTGTAGCTTAGTCTGAAATGTTAAATTACATTATTCTGTGTTTGCCTAGGGATAAATTGACTCAGCATTTAGGCTAAGCATTTACTGTAAGGTTTGCATCCAGACAATTACCTCAGCTTACCTGATGCTTGGTAACTTATTAAGCCGCAGTATCTTAATTACAAGACCTAAGGCTCTCATAAGACAAACTGGGATTTTAAGATAACTACAGCTTCTATTTTGGAAAGTTGGAATAAATTCCAGAGCAAAACTATTCTAAAACATTACAATCTCCCATCATGTAGTCAGAAGAGTTTTGTATATAAAACAGGAGTTGCAGTCATTTCTTTTCTAATCCAAACTGTCCACCAAATACAGAAAAAAGATGAAAAACTACCCTTGGCATAGCTAATTGCAATTAGAGACTTTTCAAAATTCAAGCACTTGTTCCCCACTTCAAACACAATTCAGCAAAGTGTTGAAGCTCTGATTCGAATAGGATGACTTAAGTGATTAGAATTAACCATGTGCTGAAGCATTTTGCTGAACCAAGATCTAAGGGGAGAATAATGCCTTAAAACTATGGCAATTCTTCAGCTGAAAGAACACAGAAGACCCTTGCTCTGGGTGCCCAAATTATATTTCTTACACATTTGTAATCTCCAGAAACAAAAGGCTGTTTTAACATGGCCTATGCTGTAGCTTTTGGATATGGATGAGCCTGGTCCTTTGCAAGCTACAGAATAACTTCTTAAGGAAAATGTCTCCCCTCAGCAGATAAGAGAGAGTACATTATCTTTTGTGATTCTACAATACTGACAACAACAATTCAACTCAGATATTCTGCAATTTGGTTTAACATATTCCTAGAGGTATGTGCACAACAAGGAATCCTGAAATTATTTTTTGCACTTTGCTTATTAGGATCACTTCTGACAGCAGCATAATCTTAGTAACTTCATCACTTGCTCAAGACTGACATAGAGTATTTTTTGGCACAACATACCTCTTCATACATAAACACTAAAGTCACTTATGTACTAAGATGCATTCCCATATGTTGCCACTGAATTTGTTAATATGCTGTACTTAAACAATGCTCAGATACCTGGTATAGGTCTTTATTTAGTTTGAATCAGTCCTCAAGGCTGGTCCATGATGTTCTGATGGGGTAACATCAGAGAATGTGCTTGCTCCTCCCCAACCATTCACCACACATAACATGTACATCCATAATTTTTATGACCTTACAAATTCTTCCTCAGTCATTTACCATGGTAAATAACAGCCATTTACCATGGTAAACGTGACTGCAATACCAAGGAAAGAAACTGGGAAGTCTGCAATACAAATTCAGTTCTTGTAAATATTCCAGGCATCCATGTTAGGCATCAGCTGTGATTGAAATATGGGGATTTGGTTTGTTGGGGTTTTCTGTTTTGTTTTGCTAGATGATTGCTCTTACTTACTAAAGAATGGCCTTGATAGAAAGGCCTTATCTCTGAATCTGGGAGAACACCCTTGCCAGTTACAGTCCATCAGTTTAAGGGTGACATGTACAGTCCTACATTTGAGAAAGAACGTAGTAAGGGGAGCATTTTCTTTCCAGCCAACTTTCCTGTGCTTTTTGTGCTCTGTAGTAAAGGCAAGTTAGCTTCCACAGTCCATCTACTCTAGTGTCTTTCTGTTACAATCTCTTCCTGGTCACATTATCAGCAATGAATTAATTCAGGCCAATAATCCACTTGAAAATCAAAATTAAACCCTAACAGCACAGGAGGAGCAGACCTCATGTATCCTGTGTCAGCCTCATAACTGTGTAGATCTACTACATGACTATCAGCATGCTATCTAATCTTGACTTAGGCACCAGGCAAAAGAGAACCCAGGCCATTTCTAGATAAACTGTTAAAAACTGTGCAGTTTATTTCTGCCCTCATTTTGTCACTCATACTATAGTGTCTGGATTATGTAAGGTCTTCATTCGGTAGGTTGAAGTCTTATATTAATAAAGCACTTTAGCAAACAGAGCTGGAAGAAACTCAAGAGATCCTATAGCCCATCTCCCTGTCCATTCTTCCTGTGCCCTTCCTAAGACCTCCTATAGTGATGACTGTGCCATCTCCCAGGGCCTGTAAGCAAGATCTGTCTTTACTATGTCAATCATAATCCTTCAGGGAGTTTTATGTATTTCAGCTATTTGGATGGGGTGTTGGCTCTTCATGGAGGAGCCCTGCTTCACACAGTAGATGCCCCAGCAGCCCTGTGCTGGGCATCTGTCTTAGGTGTCTAAAGCAGTGAGGTTCCTGCTTGATGATCTTTGGGGATTGCTTGTTTACCTTCTCAGAGACTCCTCCATAAGAACCATTCTCCTAAATGGCATTGACAGACACCTATGTACAAAATGTCTTCAGCTCGTAACTTCCTGTGCCAGCAACTGGGATTCTGGCTCCTGTGGGGACGCCAGTGGTTTTGCCCTGGGTATTGAACTCCATAAACTGCTTCATTTTTAAAGGAGCTGAAAATGCCTGGCACATCCAGTCCTTGTGCACGAGGTTTGGCAAATGCTGCAGATGATGAGGTTTCTCACTCTAAGGAAAACACTGCAATTAACACTACATTAATTAACAGAAGAAAAAGGAAGTTATTTTTGGAAGTCAGTGCCTGCCTACTGAGAAGCATCCAGAAGACTCATCATACCCTTCTGCTAACAAAGTCACATTAGCCTCCCAGACTAACCAGTCCAGAGGTGGGGAAGGTGGTTTAAACCGGGGCCATACAATGTCCAGATCCAGATTTTTGAGAATCCATTTTCTGTCACCCTGACCCAAAATTCTGCTGGCATGGAAAAGGAAACTCTAGGATACCAGTAGAAGCAGAAGCTAAAAAGTAGCAGGGACTGATCTGCTTTTTGTAATTCTGCTGTCATGGGATAGAAGAACCAAGGTTTCAGCATGTGCTTGGCTGGGAGATCTAAGCCTGTTTTCAGAAATCCATACTCGGCTCTTTTTGGACAGATAAAGTCCCTTTGAAGCAGAGAGAAAAAAAGAAGTGCTTACAGAACCTGGCTTGTCTAATTTACCAGTGTAAGGAGAGGCAGGGCTCTGCCTGATGTCACTTTTCGCATTCAGATAAGAAGAGCATGCCAGGGCAGCTTTCTCTCTGTGGTCAGTGGCATGGTGGTCTTGTAAGAAGGTTTCCCTTGGGAAACAGATATACAAAGGTAAACTGCAGGATAATCGATTATAATGGAGGGAGAGTGAAACCGTATGCTAAAAATAATCCCAGAAATGCTGACAGCTAGAGTTCAGTAAGACCTGTTTATGAAGCTGGTTCAGATGGTGTTTTAAAGCTCATCAGAGGTTCAAGAGTAACAGCAATGCTACACGTGTTACACTCACGTACTAGTAACACAAAGCCAGATTGCTGCTGTTCACAAGTCTCAGTGTGGCTGTCGTTTTACCAGCCACATTCTGGGCATTGCTGCCTCTGTGAGCAGCTCTGGGGACTTGGAGAAGGAATAAATTAATGCTCATCATTGAGAACTGAGAAGGAATTTTCCAATGGAAGTGTTTGTTGTCGGAAAATGTGGGTTCATCGACAGCTGCACAAGTGGCAAGGGTGGGCTGACTTCAGAGACACTTTTTTCTTTTTCTTTCTTTTTTTTTTTCTTTTCACAACAATACTTTTCAGGTCCAGCATGGAATTTTTATTCAAAAACAGAGCAGAAAACAGCAGCTCCAGAGTGCTAATTTCTCCAGTAATTAGTGTGTGAACTCAGAGGTGGAAAGCATGGGTTTAAGTCCCTGTTGCATCTGATTTGACTTTTGTGTCCCCACATGTCTAGCAGGCCCTCTCACTCTAGAAGTGGTTATCTGGGGAGAAGAACATGATCCCTCTTGCTGGGGAGGGCTCTCTGTCTTTGTTTTGCTTTGTTTGTTTGTTAAGAATACAGCATTATTTCATGCAGCAAGAGAAAAAGAAAAACAAAGTTCTTGAAATCTCAAGTGATGCCAGGACATATTTTCTACCCAACTACTTGCCATAAATAAAACTGACATTTTATATCTTTGCCATTACAGCTAAATGACTGCCATGATTTTATTTTTTTCTTCTACTTCTTCTTAATAAAATAGAAGCCATGTTAACACACACGTGCTACCAGAAAATTTGGGCTTGTTTCAGTTGGTGCAAAACAGAGATACTAAAATATCAATTTAGAAATATCAAAGATACGTAAGGGGTGCTTTTTTTTCCCCTGCCAAGCTTAATTTTCCTCTGGGTGAGCTCTCTGCAATCCGAGTGGTATCTATGAAGGAGGATGAAGACAGGCACCACTTTTTTTTTAGTCTCTCTTCCTTGCAGGAACCACATTGCAAATAAATTTGAAAAGGGGGTCACTTAGAGAAAGCCTGTTACAGGAGAGCCCCTTTGATTCTGCAAAGGTGACCAGCACAGCTTTTCTTCCATACAGTTCTTTAAATTTTTCTCAACTGGACCTTAAGTGACTCACCAGCTCTTAGAACATTTTATTTCAGCTGAAACATTTCTCTTTGTGCCCTTCATCAATGGATTTTTATGCTGCAATTTTGTCAAAATGTTTGCTTGCGGAACTGCAAGATTAAAAAAAAAAAAACGCTCATGTCTCCATTTATAACTGCCTTGCTCTGCACATCTGGAGAGTACCTGGTGGGTGGAATCTTTCTCTTTCCTGGCAGAGATCTGAGTTTGATGCTATGCTTCCATTGCATTACACATTTTAATGCATTTCTCTGCATTCTCAGACAGTGATTTTTATGAGTAAATAACATCAACAGTTAATAGCTCAGAATGTCAAGCTCTTGAACTCAGAATTGGGTAGCACAGTGAACAGTGGAGTTCACTGTCTCAGGATGAAAATAACAGGCTTATATCTGACAGAACCACGTTAAATTCCTGCCATGGACTTTTTCAGTCTTTGTGATGCCTCTGGATCCAAGATTGGGCTTTGCACATACATACAAACACACTCAATGGTATATTGCTTTTAGTTAGACCCTTTTATTTCCTCTGAGTCCTGGACTCTGTTCATGCAATGACTCATGAGCAAACAGCTTTGCAGAACATATCCTTTGATTTGAAATGCTCCCTGCTGTGCCTCTGCAGACTTCTATTTCTTTGAAAAGTTTGCACAGAACACTTTCATAACTATAATCTCCCAAAAGCTGAAATCAATGGGAGCTGTATCCATTACACTAGGGATGCATTTGCCTTGCCATTTTGGACTTTGAAAATTGGAAGCTTTAAAGCATTCATCATTGAAGGCAAGAACACATGCTATCACTTAGGAGCCCAAATCATGTTGGCTTTCAGTGGAGACCAGTTACTAATGGCAGATTCTTAAACAGTGTTTTTTAGGTATCTAGCAGCAGTCTAAGGTGCTTAAGCCTCTTTTTTAAATCCAAGCTCTCCAACTATATTTGTGCTGTCTCCAGGAGAAATACTTGAGTTCAGAAAAAAGCAAATGCCTTGAGATGGTGACACCTGCACTTCAGGTGGGACCCCAAGTCCCAGCCAAGTTTCACAACCTCAGAAATGCGTATACCTGACTGAAAATTCTGAATTCAGCTCATAAGCCAGACCTGGCCTAGCTTTTTAGCTCGAACTTCTGGGAAGCAAAGGGAGGCTGACAAACCCTATTTTAGCCTCTCCAGACATAAGCATGATGAAGGGGAATGGCTTAGCTAACGTGCTGGGTAAGAGGTAGCCTTAGATGCTTCCCGTAATGTTCATCCATCTTTTCTCCCAGGCTCACATTTGCACACCCAGCTCCCCCAACTGCCCAATGCAAACCTGGTAGTTGCAGACAATGCTGGCCTACAACATATTTTCCCGCATCCTACCAAACAGCATCTGAACAGTTCATAAATGTTGAGGGATCTGGGCTTTGCCATACCTCTGCAAAGAGCAGCCTTACCAGCAATAAGAGCAATACCTGCTCTTATTGACAGATGGAGAGCTGAATGATGTGCTTGTTTAGCAGAGTTTGTCACCAAAATGTCCAGTTAGGTGGGGATAGATGCAAATTATTTTGTATTTCCTTCTCCTGCTTGTCTCAGAGTTGAGGGACAACTAAAACATTGACTGGACAGTGAGAACTAGATGGGAAATTTTGCCCAAGGCATCTTTTGTTCTCTCTTCTTACAGGACACTTTATCGTGTTGGGCACTTCAAAGGACTGCACCAGATAAGCAGAGGAGAAACACAGATTAGCTGAGACATCAACGTTGGATGAGGTCAATTAAAAGCCAAATTAAACAAATGGAGCCTTCAACTTCAATCCAGACAGGAAGAAGCAGTCAAGTTGCAAGGGTTGGAGATGAAAAGAATTCCAAAGAGCTGATGCAGAACAGGAGCATGGGAGTGGGAAGGGCAGGGGGAGCCAGGGAGCGGGGAGAAATATCTTCCACCTATTGTCTTCAGACAGGACCAAAACTCATCTGGATCTATCCTACGTGGAGGAGCTGGAAGGGAAAATCCGTGGCCAAGCTTTGGTGCCTACAGAAAGGAAGAGGAAGCAGAGTGCAAGAGTAAGGATGGGGGTGAGCAAGGGCAAGGATGAGCTGTGCTGCAGCAAGCAGAGCAGTGGCCTAGCAGTGAGAAGAGAGAGGGTCCCGTAACTGGAGCTGAGCTGCTGAGTCACTCTCTAGAGCCTTCCAAAAGCCACTTTGTCTACCTCCTGCTGCCACAGTCCAATCCGTCTTGAAACAGGGGTCAGGACAGCTGGGAACCAAGCTATGAAAACAAGGTGCTTGCTGAATATGCCAGAGGTGCCCGTGTAAAGGGGTTTGTGCTGAGCCCACAGCAAGGACCTCTGAGTCAACAGCCGAGTACCCCTGTAATGCTGGGATAAAAGCCTAGTTTTCTTTCATAGTGGAATTTTTTCAGGTCTGGGCATTTTCCTTTGCTCATCCAATACACTAACCTGTATGAGAGATCATCCTCAAGCTGTACAGAAATATTGACATGATAGGACCTCAGAGAAGGTAATATACTGTGCATGAAGCAATAAATATTCTCCTTTGGGAGCAACTCTGCCTCTAGGTCATACATGTAGGATGTGGCAAATTCTGTCCTATTAGAAGCAAAATCACCTGTGTTGAAGAACAGGCAACTCTTTCCTCTGTATGCTCCAGCATCTGGCAATTTTTAGTCTGTCTTGTGACTTCTAGGTCTTGTTCTGCTCTGGCACTACTTTGTCAGAGAACTATTTGCTCTCTGGAATATAGTCCTCATACAGGTAATTGAAAGTCTTTTTTGCTGTTTTATGGGTCACTTAATCAGACAGCATCTATCCATTCTCTTACTTAGAGCAGTTTCTCATATTTTGAGTCAAACAGTGTCTGCTTTCTGAATTCTTTGTGTTCTTCAAGGCCCTTTTTGAAGTGTGACAACTGAAGCAAAAGATATCCTTGTAGCAGTGGTAGATGAGAGTTATATGTAAGCAAGTCATACCTTTCCCCTAGGCTGCCTTGGTATTTTTTATTAACATCTCCTGGGTCTGGTCCCCAGAAAAGAAAAAAAAAAAGGTACTTTTATTCAAATGATTATATCCAAACCACTTTCCAGAGTCATTGCTTTCCTTGCTTTGGTCTTCTAGCTCCCAAGTTTGCCATATATTTGTATCCTTGCTTTCTAAATGGAAATAATATTAATGATCTCAAAATTACTGTCTTCCAGCCTATGCTTTCATGTGGGCCATCTGACTCCATGAAGAAACTTCAACCAGTTTTTGTGTATAATCTCAAAGACATTATGTCCCCCAGTAAACAACAGCAGATTAGAGGGGCTATAGGCCAGCTAGTATTCTCTTTCAAGGGAAAAGCTACAGTGTGATCCCAGTGATTATCTATTGTGCTTGGCACCAGCTATAGCTAAGTGACCATTTACCAAGACCTGTGAACAGGAGAGAAGGTGAAAAAGCAGATATAGAATTTAGGAACATGGCGAGTGGTCCATACAGGAGAAAGAGGGTAGGGAATTACAGGGGGGATACTTGGCACAAATCCATAGTGAAACAGTTTTCACAACACTCTGTGTCCAAGGGACATTTCACTTGCCTGGATCAGAACACGGTTTACTTGAACAAGCTTTACAAAGCAATCTAGTTCCAGTAAGACATGAAGCATTTCTATTTACTACAATTGCCAAAAGACCAGATCTTGGAAGCCCCTCCAACCATTTCCCTTCAGTATCTCAGTTTGTCTTTCTCTTCTTAAGAATCATAGGACAAGCCTGACGTCAAACTCTTCCCTTCAGGCTGATTTCCATCTCTCCCAGAATTATGTTCAAACACACATATAGCCCAGTAATTAATACAAACTATCATGAGCTGACATGCACCTCTGTCGGTGTATCAGTATGCTCCATGCCTCCAGAAGATGGATGGATTTAAATAGCATCTTTGAAGACAGCTGAACCAAGTTAATTAGGGATAGACTAACACAGTAAAGCTATTTTTAGCAGCCAATTTATATCTGGTTACCTTGTTACGGGAAGCTTATGCAATGCTAGTAAATTCTTAACTAAGGAGATAGTTTGGACACCAGAATTATTTCACTGTTAACTCTGTATGTTTCTTCAGAATAACTATAGGACTTCAAAAAGTAACAAATTTGACAGAGAGAGATTTATTTGCCTTCTGGTGTTGGAGTTTCAAGGGATTTAATTTTTCCCTCAGGGTTTCCTCTGAAGCTATGCAGGCTACCAATGCAAAAATGGAAATCCGTGATGAAACACCTACCTCCAGGAGCAATTTATTGAAACAAACTTTCAAATCCCACAATCCTCACCAGTTTTTTATGTGACCTAGCATTTTGGGGCATGTATTTTTAAAAGACTGGTCTTTTAGCATGCACAAACAAAATAAACTTCTCTGGGCAGCAGGGAAGCATCAGTATGGCCACACTGATCTGAACAGCCCTGGGCTGACAGTCACACAGAATGAATAGCTTTTCACAGACAGAAAACACCAGGCAAAGCAAACTCCCACTAATCTTCTGCTTCTCCAGGGAGTGAAGGAGGATGGAAGAGGAGGCCCAATTCTAACTCTGCTTTTACCTTTGCAACTCTGCTAAGATTGTCCCTGGATCCAAGTAAGGGCAGAGTTTAGCCCACTGGTTGTTGAGCACGAGTAGGGGCTGATGCAATTGAACCCATATGCAGAGGCATCTGGCCAGTAAAACAAACTGTCTTGGGAGCCAGGGCACGATGCTGTGAAATGCTTGAGCCAGCACAGCAAGATGTTTTCCTTCTTTGCAAGCCCTAATATGAGAACAAGGCACATCAAGTATATATAGCTCTGGGGATCTGGATGAAGAGCTTTTGTGTCCTCAAAAGAAATATAAATAAATAATCTGCTGGACAAAGGGGGACAGCATTGCCCAGCTTGGAAGGAATCTCTTTTTTTGGAAGGCTCAAGGGAGAGCAAATGGCACCAAGCCACTTCTAAAAATTGATTTGGAGGGCAAAGCATGTGCAGGTTTCCAAGCAATGAGTAAGCACCATGACATCAAGGAAAGGTTTTGTCAGTGGGATGAAGAATTACCACCGGTGATGTGTCTTGGGGATCCAGAGCCAGGTAAATGGGGAGAGACTCTTGAAACAAGATATCACATAACCCTGGAAGATGCAGTTCAGACTTCTCTGGGGAGATGGGACAGATTATTTCATTGGATCACAGATAAAGCCAGAATCAAGGTCTATCTAATGCCATCTCCTGGTTCAAACAGACAGCATCTCCAGCAGAGCCTCAGAAAGGAGTAAAATGTTAGAATCACTCTCCTAGGACAAAACAAACCCAGATCCTAAGTTACGCCTTTGTCCGATCTTTAATAATCAAAACTGGCTGCACTATGTAGCAATGGGTCTAACAGCTCTTTCAAATTCACTGTAATTCATTACAGTAGCTGTGAAGAAGCTTGTATTCAATAGAAAAAAAACAAACTTTTTGTTTTCCCTTCAACCTTGTGCTTTTTTTTATTTAGATACATCCCATGACAGCGAATTCTGCAGTTCACCTATATGATGTGTTAAAAAATAAACATGCACATTTTCACTCTGTCCCAGTCCTCAGTTTGCGTTGCTACTTAATGCCACTGAAAGGAGGAATCCACTGCTGTTCCTAGGCTCTTAGCTCCTTCAGTCTGTGCAGGTGTGGAGTCAGTACCAATCCCATACCTCTCAATAGCATCGATTACCCTGCTAGAATAGACTCACGTCCCAGTTTCTGGCCTCCAGCTTCAGAGACCAGCTCTGTTTACCAAAGAAAGCAGGCCTGCCTGCAGCGCATAGCTAATTGGGTGTCCGTGCGGATGTGTGGAAGTAACCTGATTCGTGCTGCCAGTCAATGTCATTAGTACAGGAGGCACAAGGCTTGACAGCCCTTGTAGCTATTATCTTATCTGCTGCAGCTGATGGATGCTGTTCTTACAAGTGAAGTACCTAATCCTCTTTTATCTCTCCTAAGCACTGGGCCTCCATGTTAGCCTGAGGCAAGCTCAATCCCTGTATTAATTATTGGTTGCATTTTCTTTTTTTTTTCAGATTCTGCCACTCCTGAGTGAAATCCTGTCACTTACCCTTCTTCTCTCAAGGGCTCACATCTGTTTCTGTAGTCTCTCAGTATCACAGCAAGCTCTGGTTTTGCAACAGTAGGCATTTTTGGGGGTCTGAGGGTGCTTTTGGGAAGGGGATTTGACAGATTGAAGATGCAGAATTTGTGATTAACAAACTGAACAAACCTACATAATGGCATCAGACTACAAGCCAAACTCTCAGGCAGCAAACCTCAGCTCCACACCTCTAATCTTGCTTCTCACCTGCTTATACTGGTTCCACTCCACAGAGCTACCGTATTTACATGTGTATCTTGGGGCTTTACATAGCAAAACAAAGAGAAAGGAAAAAACAGGTATGTATCTGTCCCAGAAAACACCTCCTCAAGTCCCCTTTGCTGTCCTACTGCAAGCAGCTTCAAAAATGAGAGATGGTGTGCACTACTAGAGGGGTCACAAGCCTGTTAAAGGAGTACCATACTACTTTCTATGTAGCATAGCACAGGTGCTACTAAGAAAACCTCAGGCATGTGCATTTATTTTCCAAATGTAAATCATACCTTTGTAATGACCCCAGGCCCAAGCCTACAGCGACTCCTGAGAATGAGTATCTTCTGCTATGCTTGCCTCTCTGTCTGCACTGTCAGCATACAAGAACCTTCAGCTTTACACCTCCTCCTGTATGCTTTCTATTGCTTTCCAACCACCCTTTGCATAACCTCAGAGAGGTCACATCGCAGTGCATACTACAGTAGGGCCATTTGGTCCACATTTGGGATGGATTCTTGCCCCATTTCCCCCCACCTGCAGAGCAGGCAGGGAAACCTTGGCTTTTCCTAGCTGCAGATCGATTTCCAAGAGTAACCTTCACATGAAGGCTTTGATTAAAGCACCTGGGTCACCCCTTTTCCCCTGTTTCCCGGGTGAAGAAGCTGGAAAGCTTTGAGGCTCTTGAAAATTAGCCCAACTTCTGGAGGAGCAACCCCACCTCTGCTCACCTCCTGTGTGCCTGATATGGACCCGAGTAGAGGAAGCCCTCCTTGGCAGAGGTGGCAGGCCTGATTTCCTCCCATAATTTACCCCTGTAAATACACTCACTGGGTTTGGACCATCTGCTGTTTCTACTATTGAAACAGCCTCAAATTTGCCTCTCTGCTGGCCACTCTCACACTGAGTCATGGCTCTGCACAACTCGGTCCCATACATATCTGCTGGTAGGTTACATGAGGCAAAGGAGATGTCTAACTTGAGTCTGTCTATCCTCCGTCTCCAGAGAACTTAGTGCCACAGTGAAGAGGAACAAGGAGTGGAAGTGTCCAAATCTTTACAATTTTTTACAGAACAACAACAAGAATGTGTTTTTAGTCATCCCCTGAGACAGGCTGTAAGGGAGCACAACCCTTACTAGACATCAGAAAATCTATGTGAAACAGGATTTCAGGAAACCCCAGTTCTGTTCCACTGAGATTGTGCCGGTTCTTGAGATGTGTGCATGTGCCTCAGGTTTTGGAGAGCAGTGCTGACAAATGTTCTCAGAATACACTGGCATTGTACTGAAACTATGCCAAAAAAAAAAAATCATCCTCATTTTTGCAGCAGAGATGTTGGGTCCCATGCTGTCTATTCTTAATCTGTAGCACCATCTTTTGAGGGGATGCTGTACTTCCAAGCAAATACATTGAACTCTCCACAGAAGATCCCCATGGGGCCTTGGTGGCCACAGTCAAAGATGAGTGAAAAAAATTGTGACAGAAGCTGTTTTCCATTGGAAAGAGAAATTTCAAGGCAAAATGTTTCCTGAGAATATGTGACACTGAGTAAATCTGTGACTGAAAAATATCAGGCTGCTAGAACAGCAAGAAAGACTTACTTTGTTCCAAGTTTCTCAAGTCCTTCAGTCCCTGCTTGTCCAGCTCCAATTTATATTTGGGCAGAGGATGCCATGTGTATTGGTACTTTCTATACAATATTTACATCGTTATATTTAATGTTTTAGTGTAACATTTGGCATTGCCAAACTGTGTCATTTTGGTTTTTTCAAATGGAAATTATTATTCTGGGGGGAAAAAATGTTGACCTTCCTCATCCATTCTCTCTCCCTCTCCATCCCTGTTGTTAGTGGTGTTGCCATCCCTACAAAGACAGCTTCACTGTCCTGAATCTGTTATAGTTAATAGCAAATAATCACTTTATGTGACACTTAAGCTTTAAAGAACTTTGTAGGGAAGCAAGTGAATGTCTGTAAGCAGCACATGCCTCCTTTCATCATAGGTTTCAACCAAGGCTAGGGGAAGGGAAGGCACAGCAATATTTATGATGATGTGTTAGTAACCTGCAATGATAAGAGTGCTGTGTACTCAGTGACTCTTCTATCCATATAGTGCTCTGGGGTGAAATATTCGCACCCAACAGATAATGGTAAAACTGAAACTGGGAAAGGGAGTTGATGCTTCTATAGTTACTCTCCAACATCTTCACTTTTTCTTTCAAAATTTCATGGAAGGCCATGGAATAAAGAGGTCTGTTTCAGAGAAGCCATTTCTCATTTCCATTTAGACAGGCACTGGGTATCAGCTCAGCAGTGCTGCAATGAACCACCTACAAAGTGCTGGACAGGCATGCAGAATGGGTGGTCACCTACTGAGCTGCAGGAGACAGACAAGGTCACCGAAGCAATAAGCCAGAGCTTGGCATGGGGGAAGCTCATGGATCCATTGGTGGAGATAGTAATAGAAGCATCTTCCAAATGCTAGCCATGTCTAGAGAGGAATACGAGCAAGGAGAAGGTTTCCACTTTCCTTTTATTTTATTTCAACCCCTTTTATCTGTCTTGTTTTATAGCTTTATTTTGGAAGGAAGCCTATTTCCTGGTACATATAGCAGCTTGACTGAGCATAGCTTGGCAACAGTGCCTGTTGCTTTAGGGAAGAACAGAGCATATTCTCATTGTGCATGTTTTCCCTTGGAAATATTTCCTCCTGCCTATATAATTCTATATGTGGCTCCCAGCCATGACACTACAAGCTGCAAAAACACCAGCTCTTATACACTGACAGTGTCAAGCCTGTTTAATGACTAGATCCAGGGCCATCAAGAAACTACCTATGATTCTGTAGATTGTCTGCCTATGATTCTGCAGGTTGTCTTACTCAGGCAGATCTGGGTTTTTTTGGTCCAGCCAAACCCAGCCTTCTCAACAGAGAAGGGAGCTATTTTGCATTTTTGGAGGAGACCCTCAAAATCCTTATTTGTCCAATGCTCATCACATACCTCCTTTGTTGCTTTCATAATGGTAAGAAAATTAATTTTGATGTCCCAGCTAAATCCCAGTATTGCTATTACAGTTCTCCCTGCTCTAAAAGTTTCTTGCATTCATCTCAAATAGGCCATGCAGAATGCTTGGGTCCCTCTCCCACAGTGAAAGCTACATGCTTCTCTTGGTTTGAACTGGGTATGAAGGACCTAATTTAATCCTATTATTCTGCTAACAAGCTAAATGGAAATAAAAACAAGGTAATATCCCTCCGGACCTGGCAAGAGACAGGACTCTTTGAAGTCCTGCCTCAGTAAAATGAAAAAAAAAGAAATTTTACATGTACAGTTCAGGCCTTGTTTCATGTCTGCCCCAAATTCATGTCAATTTTCTTGTCAATAACCATGTCAATGTTAAAACAGGAAATAGAAAGGTTGAAAACTTTCTTAGTGTTAAAGTCATAGCAATGTTCTCATCTGTGTGAGCATGGAATTCATCTCCAGTTCAAAACAGCTACACCACTCTGAGAAGTGGTATTTCTCTGAATACTTTTTGACCCACATTACCTGAAGTCACTCACAGAGCTTAAACCTTTTATTTGGGTTCTTCACTGCACCACACTGAGTGCCCTCAACTCCCAAGGTTGGCAGTGGGAACTTCACTCTACTCCAGAGGTGATCACCAAAACAGATGGCAGCATAGGGAATGATGGCTGGGAATGAAAGGGGCATGTTTCCTCCAGAAACAGGCAGCTCCAGTTCCACCTCTGCCCTTGACACTACAACCCTTCTTTGACTCATGCTGTTCCCAGGCATACCTCAAGCATCTGAGACCCCTCTGCAGAGTGGAAGAACATTTCGGTTCTGAGTTTAGTCTAATTTTTGGATATTTTTCAGCTCCTCAACTGATCTGTCTCCTCAAAAAGCAGTTGCAGCAGAAGCAAGAGGAAAGGGACCCCTTGAACTTTTCCTTGGTGTGCTTGCTGCTATCTCTTTGGCAGCTCTGCAGATGCCATGCTGTTCTCCAGGACTTGGTGTTTGGCTGGAGAACACCGTGGCAACAAGGGATGTTGAAAAATATCAGTAGCACCAACAGTAGCAACAGATGGGGCTAGCAACCTTTCCCTGGGTGAGAATCAGATCTGTTACTCTTCTCAGCTGTTTGGCAGGTCTTTGCTGGGTTACATATCCAGTGATGTTTGCACTGTGCTCTGGCCCGGCAATATATATGCCAGATTCCTCTGGTTCTCCTCATTGCTCTGCCTTAGAGAGACAGCAGTGTGCTCAAACGCTTAGCAGTGGTTTTGCAGACTCTGAGCTGGAGCAGCCAAGTTTGAAACACCTTCTTCATTTCACACACATATACGCATATATACTGTGTAATTTCTCATCCTACAGCTTTGTCTCCTGCTGTCTGTAGCCTTCAGAAGCCTCTACTTCAAATCCTGTTTTCTCCTGGGCATTACTGGTTGTTATCTGAGGGGTGACTCATTATCTGCCTGTATTGGTTACCAGAGGGCTTTTCTGGTGTGAAATCTTTCTATAATAGAGTCATGGACTACAAATCCAAGAGGGACCATTTTGGATCACCTAAAATAACCTCTGAGCTGTTCATGTATTGATCTGTGAGTGTTGGCTGGTGACTGTAAGGGTTTTGCACACAGAAATGAATGCTTGCATTTTCAGTTCAAAATGTAATTAAGTAAAACTTCCCTCAGTAAAACTTCCCATCTTTTCATAATAAGATGGATCCTAACAATATTTTTGTGGCTCAACAATTATGGAATGGAAGTCCTTTTCCCAAATGGTCATCAGACATAGGGGTCAATAAACATTAAAACTGTCATGGACTTTGAATGGCTTTTGTTCTTCAGGAGGACAGTGTAAAATGTTTACATTGTACAAACAATTGAAGGACAGGGATACTTTGACTAGGGTTCCCAGATGTGATATCCACAGGGCATAATGCACCACCGAAACATTGCTTTTTCAAAAAATGCCTTATTAGCATAGAGTCATTCCCAAAATTGTAAGTCCATTTTTTTCGGTAAAGGTCCATCCAAGATCTTACTTTTGAATCCAGGTTCCTTTATTTTCGTTATTTACCACTAGGTGCCATTTGTCAGTGTAGAAATGCCCCAAAGAACTTTGCTTGTCCTTGCCGCCTTCTCTGGGATAAATAAGTTCCTTCCCTACTGTTACGTGAAAGCTTGGTACCCATGTGATTAATCTTCGCATTTAAGGCAGCTCTTTTAAGACAAGCCCTTTTCAGTGTTTCCCATGGGAGATTTTTCCTGTGGGTAATGTTCCTAGCTCTCCAACTGTGTTGTCCCGTTGGTGATTTAGCCCTTAGAGATAAAATAATCTGTGTTACAGGAAGAGAGGCAGATCTGGAGTATGTCTGCTGCCAGGTGGGACAGATCTGATTGTTTCCTTAGCAATTGCAATTTTTACTCTTTGCACTGGAGACATAAAATTTCTTTATTCTGAAGAGTTTATTGGCAAGCAGGACAAAATAAGCACAGTATAGAAGACCTCATCCTATTTTCCAAAAGGAAAATAGAGGCTGCAGTGCTGAAAGGACCCATCCAAATTCATCCAGGGACATCTGAGAAATGAAGCCGTATTGCTACTCTTGTCCTTGGTGTGTGTCTTGACTCAGGGATGAGGTGTTTTTCCTCTGCCCAAGATGACCTGCCTGAACACCTGAGCTCACCACATCACTCTTGCTTGCATGAATAACACAGTCTTTCTGTGACTTGGTGCTCCCTAATAAACCTAGCCACCCCAGAGCCCTTACAATGCCTCTTCAAAGACTTCAGTCTTTGTACCCTGGACTAAAGGTGTAGTCAATCCCCACACATCTGGATGCCACACTGCATGGTTGAAAACATTTCTTTTGACCCTGATTCATCCCTCTTCATTCTTTCACTCTCTAAGTTGTGGGTGACTCAAATCTGACACCCATGAAAGGCCTTTTTTTCTTTATAATTCCTGTCAGACCACTAATTAATTGCTGTGTTTGTTCTTTAATACCTGACCAATTAGCAGAAGTAAATAACATGAGTAGAACAAGAAGGCATGCAGGGCTAATAAAACTGCTTCAGTGTTTTTAATTGCCAGCTAAAAACCCTGTGAAGTCTTTAGCACAAAAGAAGGGAACAAGAAGGAAATAGGCTGAGTGTCTAAATGATGAGCTACACTTCCAACTTCTGGACTACTTGTAAGAGGTCTACAGATAATAGTAATATAAAGAAGCAGTAGCATTTTCAGCAGATATGAAATCAGGAGGGCTGATGAGTCCACAGAAGTTGAAGACCAGTCTCTAAGCAAGACCCATAGCTGGGTCCAGATCCTCAGCACTGGGATCGTTGTACTCCAAGGCAGATTGCTGTCTGCTGTTCATTTATTTTACTGGCTCACTGTATAAAATTACAGGGTGGAAAGAGAGATGTCACTGTAACAACCGTAATACATTTCTAAAGCTGTATATATGCATTAACACAGTATTGCTTTAAAACTAAACCATATCCTGCCTCCTAGCTTGGCTTCTTACCACAAACTCTGGTTCAGCAATGCAGGTACATGGTTTCTGGAATAGAACAGCCATGTGCCCAAAGTGCTTGGACTAGGAGTAAAGCTGTTCAGATGTCTCTGTTTAGAAATGCCCTAAGTGATGGGAAAAGGTAATAAAAACCCAAGAGCTACTTGGAGACATTTGAAAAGAGAGGGTGAGATTTTTGATGTGTTCCTTGAGAGCCAGGAAAATGGAAGGGACACAGATTTGAGTTAATCATTAAAGAAAAGGCAGGCCAAACATGAGGATGACGTTTCTCACAGCAAGAGCTATGAAGTTACAGAGCCAGCTTGAGTGAAGCAGCATCACTGACTCATTTCAAACTAGTCCGAACAAATTAATAGAGAAAGCAGAGAAGCAGGCAAGCCTGGCAATGAGATTGGAGCTGACAATACTGCTTGATCCAAGAAACTGTTGGCCATTCTCATCTTGAGTTTTCTTTGATTCTGCAGAAGCTTTTAATAATTTTATGGATTTTTGCATAAAACAGCTACAGTGTTGCATAAGGTCTCTATTAGCAGCTCCAGATCTGAAGACATGTCAGCAGTTCTAGTGTTGCTGCACTAAAAGGGGTTGGAGCTGCAAGTATTTCACACTCCCTGGAGATATCCCCCATGGCTACCCTTTTTTAGGGTGGGCTCAAAAATGAGATTCATAAATTTGCTTTTCTTTTAATGTGGGTTGCTTTCTCTATAGATTATCAAAAAGCAGGCATGGGTGTTAGGGACTCTGATTCTTTCATGGTTCTCTTCAACTCAGACTTTGCAGCTGCTACAATGCCTAGCTTAGGTGTTTATAGTCCTCTCAGCCACAATGTTAAGGGCCTTGACATTTAAATATCTCAAAGTTTTTAATGGCTCCACATCTTACTTTGCGATTTAGCGTAGAAATTCCCACGTGTGAATCTGTGGTGCTTTCCTTAATCTGTGGATTTCTGGAACCTGTGGAATACCTTTTGGTTGTCTCATTGTGCATTTGCCATGGTCTTGTATTCTTCCCTCAGCATATTCTAGTTACCTGCCCACATAGATGCTTGCCTGAATCTGCACGGCTATTCTTACATTTCCAAGGCAACCTGGCAACTTCAGGAGCTGGCTAATAAAGCAATGCACAGCAGGCTTTACATGCTGATGGCGAGCATGTTACAGGCACACGGTCTCCATCCCTGTATGTACAGACCTCATGTGAAAGTTTAGCATCAGGTTTGACCTCTCAGTTATAGGACACAAGAAATGCTGTTGGAAGCAGCAGGGCAGTTACAAGGAACATTTGGTATGAATTTTCCCCTGTTTTGCAGTTAATGAATCATTCCTGAGCCTGCCCTTCCACTGTTCTCATTATTCCAGTTCAGACTACTGGGAAAAGAGCTCTTTAAGAGATGCAGCAAAGTCCATTTATATGTATTTGATTTGGTTGGCCAGGGACAGAGGTAAGATGGACTGTGTGCCATTTATTAACTGGCTACCTTTTTTGGCTTTTTGGCTACAAATTTAAGCTTGCTCTCAAAGCAGTTCAAAGTTTATCTCTAAATTCATAGGCTACTATGAAACTATAATGCTGCAGGGGTCCCAGAAGATCTTTTCCTTTGCTGCTACCTAGACACCCCACCTTTGAATGTACCCTACAAGAAGTTGCAGTATGGCTGTTCCAAAAGGGTACAGTGCACAAGGGCCTTCGCTTTACCTGGCCCTGGGAATTGCTTGCTTCAGCTCTGACCTGCAAATGCAATAAAACTGACCCAAGTGAAGCCACATTAGGAATTAAAATTCCTATCTATCTCCTTACTAGTCACTTAAGATAAAAAAAAAAACAAAAATCCCAGAAAAAAAAACCCAGCTAAGGCAGCTGGAAAATAGCATGGGCATTTTGGTGGTGAGGCAAAGTACCTAGGTTTTCCCTAGCTCTTCTGAGAACATGGAACACATGAGACATTCTGTGATGCTGTGACCCATCTTGGATTACCATGATGTGGCTCCAGAGAAGGAATAAAACTCTGTGGTCATTGTAGTAATTTTTGTGTTCTGTAGGGTGAACTCATCTTGGTTTTAAAAATCCCAAGTGCAGAACATCAACAGGGCAGGTAAAAATGCTTTTCTGTTAATTGTATTTTTTTCCAAAGGAAAAAAAAAACCAACAAAACTCCACTGGCTTTTTGTTCAAAAACATCAGCAGAATTTGGCTGACATATATGTGTATGTTTGTAAGCCATCTGGGGACACAACCTCACAACTCAGGAAAGGGTTAACTTCAAGGAACTGTCAAGTTAGGCAGGACCATTTATGCTGGCCTTTTTTTTAGGAAATTCCCTGCAAGAGAAAATTAGAGGCAGAGGACAATGTGTAGCCATAATCAAATCTTGTTTAGTTTGGCGCTTCATCTATCCCACCTTTACCTATCTGATTCGCTCTGCTGTTTTTCCTGGTTGCATCACTAGAGTAGCTATTGCATAGATGTATGCAATATTTTAACATATACAGGTAGTGCGGTTGCTGCTTTGTCCATTCCTTGTGAAACAAACTTCAGGAAATGATTCTGAGTGGGTTGAATTTCCAGGTTTTGCTGGAATTCTGCTCCAGGGCTGGGCAGATACCCAGAGCAGAGGTTCTTCTAGACATGGCATGAGAGGAGGGGAAAGCTTTTTCCTTCATGTGTCTCAGGCATTTGAGCTCTCAGACACTTGATGGGCACTCTGATATGTCTGAGACTTCAATAGAGGAGAATCTGAAAATACTTCATGTTGCATAGTTAGCTCATCATAGGGAGTTTATTCTAAACCAAAATTCTGTCTTATCTATGCATGCATCATTATCCAAGTAAGACTGAATTGTGCCTGGCCAAGATAGGGAAAAACCTCTTTAATGTGTGAAAAAATGACCCATAGGCAGGAATCTTACCAAAACCAGCTGAGAAGAGAATCTAGGACATGACAGTGTTTTTCTCCTGTTAATGGGCAATCTTTATATTTTAATATCTTTTTTCTGTTTTCCAGAAACAATTGCCAAACCCCATAAATAAACATAGTATTCTATACACTAAGGAAATGGATTGACGTTCAGTGGTATTTCATAGCATGTACACTTTAATTAAGACATGATGATCTGGATTCAGTGGGTTGACATGAGGGAGCGTTAACTCTCCATTCTAACAGTTCTGCTGCCAAGGACAAATTTTCTGTTGCATCGGTGTGACTCAGTTCAAACAACAAACAGTCTTGCAATTTAAAATCCCTACAGGCCTTGGTCAAGTTTCCCCACTTCTTGGATAATTTCCTCCTTTCTCCTTGATGTTTTTCTTAACGTGAGATATTCTGTTGCTTTGTCCTGATTTTCCAAGTAACGGGTGGGTCTTTATACTCCTGACAATAAAGTGGCCTTCCAAATATTTATCACATCAAATAGCATACTTTTCCATGTTATTAATCCTGGAGAACCTCCATCTTTCCATTCAGTGACCTATATTGTCTAACACAAAGAGATATTTACAGAATTACTGTTTCTGGGATTTCACACTTGTAACATACATTGAGAAGCGCATGAGAAAAAGGGTTAAATTCTGCTTTGTTTACTTTTGGTTGTTATCATTCACATGGTTCTGCTTGAGTCAGTGGAGGTTACTCAAAGCAGAACAGGGACATATTTGTATGAAACTGAATGGTTAAAACTGGAGATGGATGAACCTCCAGAGGATCCATATGCATAGTCTCATGACAGATAAAAATGAAGCTTGTCTGAATTCTGACTTGGCAGAAGGACTATCCATTGAGCTCCATCATACACACTCACATAGACTCAAACCATCATTGTGCTTCAGGTGCCTTCAGCACAGTATGGAATTCACTGGATTAAAATAAACCAAAAATAAACTGAGTCAGAGCTGAGCAAGTTTCTATATGGTACCTCCATGCCACTGAGACCTGAGCTCACCTCCACAAATTTCCCAGTTTATCCTGAAATCTACCCTTGCCTTCATCTGAGAACACTAGTAAATGAAGTGGCAGTCCATAACTGAAAATAGTGTAAGGTAGAGTGAAGTTCAGTGAAGGACTTTGAAAGCAGTGATGAACTTATGCAGTTGTCCCATGTCCTGATGTTACAACAATCCAGAAAACAGAATCTTTTATCCAGCTCTTCTGGCTTCGTCATACAATCCTTCCTTTGGTCTAAAAAGCATAAACTTATGGACAGAAGTGAAAACTGAATCAGGACGGCAGAGTTCTTGTAATGTGTCCAACTCCAAGTGTTAGGCAAAAGGTCCTAAGGAAATGTGAGCAATTTGGTGACTTTGCTTACAATGCATGCCTACCCACTTTGGTGAGATCAATCATTACATGAGGTAGTTTGCTGCAGAAGTTACTGGGAACAATCTGCTGCCTGTGATGGAAGCCTGGCTTCACTAATCTGGAGAGTTTGTAGGTTTTGATGCTCTTCTGGGAGGCTTTGAATCCACCAGTGTGGCAATACCACCACTAAAAGTTTAAGGATAGCAGCCACCCATTGCAACTAACCATCCATGTTTCTTAACCACTATTAGTAGCAGAATTTGGATAATTCTGCATGCAAATGTCTTTCTTTGAAACCAGGCCTGCTCATGGCCTCTGGATTGGGTGAAGAGGTGGGGTTGTCATCTGCGCTGGGATGAGTGAGGGCATTACTCCTCTACAGCATTACAGCAGATGAATTCCTTGCTCCCAGCCTTTCCTCACCTGCACAGATCAGAAGCTTCAGAGACACTTTAATTTTGTTCTTGTGTTTTAAAGAAGACATGAATTTTGCAGAGTCCTTTTATTCTTGGCAAGTTCCTCAAAAAAAACCATACTCCTAAATTTCATGTAACCCTTACCATACCTCTCCAGGTACAGAGACAGAGAGGTTGTGTATGCACACAGCTTCCCCTCTGATGGACACTGGGTTTTTTTTACATCTGCAGATACCACAGCAGCTGGCTGCTTCCAAAGGCAAAGGCCGTCTTGCAGTCCTTCCCAACAGATACAGTTTGTGTGCAATAGAACAGCTCCTGCGAGGAGTACTGGTAGCTCTGCACAGCCAGTCTTCTGTTATCCTGTCTCAGCCAGGTCCAAGGCATTCATAACAGCTCATACCAGAGAGTCTGTGGAGCTCCAGAAGGTGTGGAGAGAATAAATTCCATGGAATGCACTTGTCTCACTTCTCCATCAATAACTTCAGACCACACACCAGTTGTCTGTACAGGACAGCTGTAAACGCTGCCTGCGATAGAGCTCTGGCAAAGAGGCCAGTGGTCCTCCAGTGAATCCAGATGGGTCTCAGAGGAGAACAGCTGTGTGTGAACAGGAAGGGAGAGCTTCCTCCTGCCTCATCCAAAACCTACCAGTCAACCGCTAAATAAATCAACATCAGCAGTGACTCTTCACAAAGCAGAGTAAGCCAAGCCTAGGCCGGAAGTTTACCTCAGTGCATAGCAAAGGGAGAGGAGATGTCTGCAGCAAACTGGGGCTTTCCCAATACAAAGCTTTAGGACATCACCAACCCATTTTTGCTGTGTTTTCATATAGCTTCTTTCCTAATGCTGTTTGTGCTGCCCAAAGTTACAGCAATGACATGGCATGTATCATTGGATGGAGACAAGGCATCCAGAGTGTAGAACAGGTGAAGCAAAAATTACTTTCAGCTATACAACAGTAAAAACATCAAGTAGAGGCTCATAAAGATTTGATTTGGGTTATGCAGGAGGTCTGACCACTTCTGTTACTGTTGAGAGCTGCAGAAGAAAATCTCTCTTGCTTTGGGACAGAAAAAGAGACATGTTTGTAGCTTGCAAACAGTTTTTATTTCTGCAAGGACATGTTCTTGAAGGAAAAAAAAAAAAGCGAGACCCAAGAAGCTAAATTGTTTGGATCTTCAATTCCCACAGCAGCCAAACAGAAATATCCAGTTTGCCATTAGACAACATCTGAAGTGACAAAAGAAACTGCAGTTCCTCTGTTATCTTCACAGAGCACTGTACTGATCATTCATAATTCCAAAACAGCTCTTGAGGTCCTTTTAATGTGAGTGTCTTATAATGAGCCCCTCAAGTCTTATATCTGACAATCTCAATTTCATTTTAGGGTGTATAATTACAGGTGCTTAGTTCTCATCATTAATATAGTTCTATTACAGTAGGATAAAGGTAGTTTGATGGGTTTACTATGTGTTGTGTATGGTATGCTGTGCTTAAATGACAAAGACATTTAGATTGGAAGGGACCCAGCACATCTGCTGGTCCAGCTCCTATAGCTTAGCACACTCATACAATGTACCAAGGAAGAACTGTGCAATGTTCAAAGCAAGGATTAAACTGTGTAATACCATATTTGCTAAGCTGTCTGGAGTCATCCACATGAACGGCTGGACAGGACAGCCTGGCCTTCCTAATGCTGTATGAAATGGTCACTCTTGTTTGTCTGAAGAAGAGATCAGGACACACTTTTTCCAAGCTATTTTTGTGTTGAATAACTTCATTTAAAGAAATCATAGAATCACAGAATCATAAAATGGTTTGTGTTGGAAGGGAGCTTAAAGCTCATCTAGTTCCAATCCCCTGCCATGGGCAGGAACAACTTCCACTAGACCAGGTTACTCCAAGCCCCATCCAACCTGGCCTTGAATACTGCCAGGGATGGGGCATCTACAACTTCTCTGGGCAACACAGTCCAGTGTTTCACCACCTTCACAGTAAAGAATTCTTTCCTAATAGCTAATCTAAATCTACCCTCTTTCAGGTTGAAGCCATTAGCCCTTGTCCTGTCACTGCATGTCCTTGTAAACAGTCCATCTCCAGATTTCTTTTAGGCCCCCTTTAGGTACTGGAAGGATGCTATAAGGTCTCCCCAGAGCCTTCTTTTCTCCAGGCTGAACAACACATTTTCCTAGAAATGTGTTGGTTTGGACAGATGTTTTTCTAGAAAGAAGAGTGTGAAATACAGAACTTTAAAGCCAAGTATTCTCAAAATATGTCATTTCAGTGTGTTTGGTTTGGGGGTTTTTCACACTTTGAAACAACATTTTACCCGTCTCTTTCTAGTCTAATTATTGGACATGACTGACAGCTGGAAATAAAGCAAACAAACAAAAATAACCCAAAGAATTCTTTTACTTCATGAGAAGGAATAAGTTCACTTTGTCCAGAAGATAACATTTGTGCAGAAGCTTTCAAATATGTTTGTGTTTGCTCCCATCCACAATGCATCTCAGTGTGGATTCACAAGGTTTTATCCTTGCTGGGAAGATGAGCTGCAGCAGCTCAAGAGCCAAGATTCCCTAGCTGGGTACCCCTCAGTCTTTCTATTGGGTTCAAATAGGGAGATTGCAATTCCCCTCCAGCAGAGAGGTTTATGCTGATGCTTCTTAATTCTGCCTGAGATCTATCCCAAGCCAAGCTGGTCCGTCAGGGCCACAGTGAAATGCTACAGCTGGTATCACAACTGGTTTTGGTTTCCCAGTCAGAAAGTCAGGTTCCCACTTGTAGATGGGTGAACTTGGGCCAGATTAAAGCAAGGCTTGAGCTTCACAGGAGCACATGCCATACAGTTCTCTGATACCCTTTCTATAGCAGCTGAATTTCACCCCTGAAGGACATATTCAGGATTTCAGGTATCTAAAAATTTAAAATATTTCCAGATGGCTTTGATTTTGAAGCCTCACCAAATCTCACCATTCCTGACTCCCCGTCGGACAACTCAGCAAATAAAATTTTAGCCCTTTCTCATTTGTTTAGATAAGGGGGCAAGAAAAAGGCAGGAAGAGGCTTGGACTTTTATGTTTAAGGAAAAGCATATTTTTCCAGCCAGGCAGAAGCTGTTCTTCCTCCTGCATCCCAATAAAATTCACATTCAGGCATGGACTATGTTTGGAAAACTTCAGCCGAAAATGTAAATGCTCTGAAACAGGGGAAAAAAAATTTATGAGAATGAATAAAAGAGAGGTTTAACATGGAAACTGCTCTGCAGCCTTCATTATAAAGCACTGCCAGATGCCTCCTCTAAAAGAACTCACACAAGGTATTGCTCATGTGGCAGGTCCATTGGCCCCTTTGAGTCTACAAGCATAAATTAGGGTTACTCGTGTGAGTCAAGCATTGTGGGATCAGGCTCCTCCTTTACCCAACTGTGAGCATCTGTAAAAAGGCCTTTTGGGATAAAAGACACAGAAGAACGATAGACCCTTATGGTTGTCAAATACAATTTCCTTTACTTGCATATTTTTCTTCCATTTGGGCTCCAACCTCCATCTGTTTATGGAAATATTTAGATCTCTCTGGTGTATTTTTAGCAGATCATTTTGCTTTTGCTGCTGCAGTATCATTGCATCATCATTCTCCTGTTGCTCAGTTCCAATTCCTTTGCATTTTTTTCTTTTTCTCTTTCTTTAGTCTTAAGTTTCGATCATTCCAGCAGACACACACAAAAAAGTAAAGGCAACACTGTGTTTGCACTCAGAGTGCTCAGACAAACATGCTGGCAGAGTGCACAGAGACATACACACAGAACTTGGCTTGTCGTGAGTGTTAGTGTTAGGCTTTTTTCAATGATATTTCCATTTGTGCATCATCCTGCCTGAGATATTACAGGATGCTTGTCCTGATATCTCAGGCGCTTAGACGTACCTCCTGTTAACAGCTGAAGATAGGCAAGACTGTTACTGTCCTTTGAAATGTTTGGTGTCATATTTTTCAGTCAGACATAAATACACCCTGTCTTGTCACATTCCCTTTATCAGTGTTCAGACCTGCACTCACATGTGTATATGAATCGCCTTCTCTGTTGTCTGGATGCTTTTTCCTCACATAGATATGGACCTTTGACAGTATTCTTTCCCCACAATCTTGTCTATTCTGTCCGCAGACATCTCACAGTTTCAAATGTTTCCAGAATTGGAAGTCATTTGGGCCTAGTTACTTACAAAGGCAGGGAGAGCACCAACCTGCTGGCAGACATTAAGTAGAACACCTGCACTCTGGAAACTCAGCTGAAACCCGACAACTAATTAAATAATCCCCTTTGTCCCTCTCCTTCAGATAACACTCACTGAGTTTTACAAGGTCTTTACCTACAGCCTGAGATGACCTGGCACAACCCAAACACCAGAAAAAGTTCTTAGGTGGACCCTAATGAAGGTCTAGGTGACATCCATGGAGATACAGTTAGAGAACATTTTTTTATGGATGTTTGGGAGACACCAAGAATTATGCCTTCTGGGTAAAAAGCTATCCCTTTTTTGTGATAGCCTAGGGAAATAAATAAATGACTTGTCCCACAGATTTCATTTCATAGCCTTGTATTAGGTAGCAAGGTAGAAAAGAGGAATATTACATCACTGGGAGGCTATGTCATTCTTTGGTCTAGTTGTGTGAGTTTTGAGAGAGACAGTGATTTGTGACTCAGATAAATAGACCTGCACTCAGGAGAGGTCAGGCTGCTTTTGCACACCTGAAAGGCCTCTGACAGGGCTCTAATGAGCGAACCCATGAAAAGCCAACCCATGCTCAGCATCTGCTCCTTCTAAATGCCTTAAAATTGTGTTGCCATTTGCAGAATTTCAAACCACAGCAGTCTATTTATCCTTCTTAGCCCGGATAGAGAGTGTGTGATGCTTGCTCCAGACAAATCAAACCATTGCGCTTCTCAAAATGCTTTCATCATCATCATTATTTATTATTATTTATCATCCCTGCCATGTGTTACGTTTTTTCCACGCACAAAGAACAGGCAGATGTTTTCCATCTGCACGATTTCTTAATTTTAGATCTCAGGAAAAAAAAAAAGAAAGAAATCAAAAAGGACTCATCAAGAACGAAGAAATGCACAGTGTGTCTGGGAGTGGCACTGACCCTCATGTACAGGTATGTGCATGCATGAGTTTTCTTGGCTGCCATGGAGAAAAGGCCCCTGTAACAGCAGTGGGGGTCTTCACCACAGCACGAGTCCTAGTGAAGCTGTACACCATGGGAACAAAAGACCTGTTTAGGTACTCTGATCCAAAATGTTGGGATGAACTTGCACAGACCCAGGCCAGTGTGCAGGTCTGCTTCCCTCCACACAAATCTTTTGTTGTGGTAAACAGGAGGTCCTGGGTTCAAATTGCAGCAGCACACAGTAGAATTGCTCACCACCCACTGACCAACCTCCAGCAGTGATCAGTCCCTTCCAGGTAACTCCCCCCAGTTTCTATACTGAGCATGACGTGCTGTGGTATGGAAAACCCCTTTGGCTAATTTGGGTCAGGTGTCCTGTCTCTGCTCTCTCCCAGCTTCTTGTGTCCCTCCTCACTGGCAGAACATGAGAGACTGAAAGGTCCTAGCACTACTTAGCAACAACTAAAACATCAGTGTGTTACCAGCATTGTTCTCAGGCTACAGCCAAACACAGCACTGCACCAGATACTAGGAAGAAAATTAACTCTATCCCAGCCAAAACCAGGACACCCTTTTTCATTCCTTTGGCCTCTTGTCTCACTCCAGTTTCTCCTCTGCCCATAAGCTCTATTGAGTCTCCAATTCCTTCTCTGCTTCTTTCCAAAAAAATCCCTATACACAGGCTATGCTTTTTGTTACTACCTAAAGGCTCAGATGAGCAAAGCTTTTCACCTTCTTCTCCCCAGAATGTGACACCCATGGACCAGGTCAAGTGCCCCAGGACAATCCCCTGGCAGGAGGAGATGGTATTGCCCTGTAGTCTCTCTCAGCTTTGGCACAGCTGTAGTCAATACTGGCTTTGCTGGGAAACGTGAGTTTTGATTAAATGTACATTTTCTTGAAAAGTGTCTTCTTTCCACAGGAATTTTGACTTTTTGATGAAGACCAAAAAAGTTTTGGCCTAAACATTTGTGTGTTTTGAGTCTTTTTTTTGAGGATATGGAAGGCAAGACATTCAAAAATTGCCACAACCAAATTCCAGGGGGAATGGATTTATTTTGGTTTCCTTCAGAGTTTTCCCAGAATGTCTCTCTTTTCTGAGAAACTTTAGTGTTTGATGTGAACACATAGTTATGCCATACAATCTACCAGCAAGGAAGCAGGCAGGATACCAAACTGGGCTGATAAAAAGGTGAAAGTACTTGTACAATCTATCAGTCCCCAGAGCAATCTAGTTGCCCAAGAGGAAATAATACATAAATAATAGCAAAACAATGATGGGAACAGGAGCTATATTAATAACAATGCATCATAAATGCACATGGCTTTTTACAACCATATTACTAACAGACCATATCAAAGGCCCTGGAAGAACAGCTCAGCGCCTCTAGGGCATTTGGAAAACAGACCAAGATTTTGCCCAAAGAAACTGATGTGATACGTGAGGTGACAGTTTAAATTCAGACATCTGGTGGGTTGTGGGGAATGGGGCGCTGTGACTCTGGTATTAATAGCATGTTCCCTCCATTCACTAGTTCAAACAAGTTGCCGTGTTGTTGTTAACTTCAGAAAGCAACCAGGCTTGTGAAAAATTAAGCTGTTTTCTTTCTGCTTGACGTATTGTCGAAGAACTGAACAGACGCAGTAACAAGTTCAGGCACTCTGAAGTGTTTTGGTTAGTGATTATTGCTATAAAGTCCTCTGTTTCTTCACCCCCACCACCCTTCTTGCCAAAATGAGAATTTGATGACAAGGTAACTTGACTCTGCCTCACCCTCAAAAAGATTCAAAAGATTCAAAAATAGCTGTAGGCTTCAGGCTATGCAGAAAGCTTGCAAAGAAAATTTACTTGAATGAGTAAAATGAAAATTTGTTACATGGAAGCTCCCAAATACATGGCTGACCTGCAAATCATGAAAAACATTGAAGGGGAGCAGGGCGTCATGGAGGGCTGGATTCTTCCTGCTGTTGATTTTCTTTTTGTTGGATTAGAAGATTAGAATTCCACCACCCTGAGAACTTACTATTTTTCTCCCCAGTAAAAGTGTAATGAGAATATTTCCAGCCTCAAGAAGTGAGGAAAGAAAAAAATCAGATTAAACAATTTTATTACAGCATAGAAACAAAGGGGTAGTGGGAACATCTCAGTCAAGGTACAAGTGACAGCAAGAGAAGCCAAAAAAGTGAGGGGGGGGTGCAAAGCAAAAGCTGCTTTCAAGAACAATTTGTTTCATAGGAATTGAAATGAGCCATGGGCTGTTACGTTGATTTGCAGATGTTTGGGGTATTTTTCTCCCAAGGAACTTCTAGAGGGAGAAACTGCTCTAAGGTGCTAATAAGCCTGATGAGATGTCTCTGATTTTAGGTCTGTTTTGCCAGGTTTCTGTGACAGGATGAGCCCACCGTCCTCTCCTGTAATGTTTGCCTAATCTCTCACCCTGCCTCCCAGGCAGAGCCTGCTGGTACTGTCATGCCCAATGCACCAGGAATAGTACCAGGCATTCTGTCAGCATTGCTTCCGTGCAGAGCCCAAGTACAACTGAATCACAGCACTTCATTTCCGGCACCTCTTCCCTGAACTGAGTTTGGGGCTCGATTCTGTTTTCTTTCTGCCCCACCTTCCCTGACAAGTAGCGACACATCTGCCAGGTGATCTGATGGAGAAAACCCATTTGTCACCTGCTGCACAAACAGGTAAAGAGACATGCTGATGGGCACCCGAAAGACCTTGGTCTCTGGGTGTTCCCGTTCCCTATCCAGCTGCCTGAAGGCAAGGGTGCTATGAAAAAGGAGAAGGGTTTATACCCTGTACTTGATTTGGATATGTGGGCTATATTAGTTTGCTCTGAGACCATCATTTTACAATCCTTCCATGCAGCTCCCTTTAAGCTTCCTCCTGCACATCACTGAGCAGAACATTCTTGGTAAGATGAGGCAGCTAGTGAACTGTCACACCTCAGGATCCAGCAGGTCTGAAACCTTTCAAAACCTAAGTCATCTGCCCTACCATGTTGCAAACCTTCAAGCCTGCCCAGAGAATATGCCTCAGCCCAATAGCCAGAGCTTTTTAAAACATCCAACTGAGGTTAGACATGGCAGGGATGAGGCCAGTGACAGAGGAAGGCCCTGGTCATGAGTTAAGCATGTTGAAGGCTAGATCTCTACCTTGTAGCACTGGCCTTGGCAGATGTGCAGGGTCACTCAGCACAGTAAGTCTCAGATAAAGCAAGGAACTGATGCTGCAACGTGGAAAGTTAAAGTTTCAACAAGTGGGTAATCCTGTCCCACCAGGAAAAAACTCTTTGCATTCAGTATCTGTGAAGCTGTGTTCAGAAGATGACAAATTCCATCTGTCTGCACCCATTTCTCTGACTATCCCTATCAATATATAGAAAACTTTTCTTCTTTTTCCCTCCCACCCTTGATCAAACCTCATTTCTTTCTTCTTTTTTATTTCCTTTGGGGTTACTGCTTCTGATTCCTTGTCAATGGGCTATGTGGAGAGGGTCAAGGGAACTTCTTCACAGCCACAGAAAAGGAAGACAATCACATTGTTTGAGATATTCTGCCCATTATTCTTTCCTCCTTTGAAATTAGGAATATCAATCCCCACTCCCAGCCTTTTGACATAGTCTTAACACCCTCCATGAAGTAGATGTTTGTTTATTAGCCCTGTGGAATTTCCCTCTTCAGTTTAGCTTAGAAAATGTGGGAGGCTAAGAAGGTACAACTCTATCTATTAAGTCTTTCCAAGTGGTGCCATTATGCTGTTTAACTTTTCCCCACAAAAGTATAACACCAGACCTGTCAACCTGGATACAGCGAGTCTCTGCATGTAGTTAATGTGTAGACAGAGACCAGGTTTTACAAGAAAATGTCTGCATAAGCAGCTTTGCATTCACTTACTGGTGGTTCGTTTAACTCTTTCTCTCCTGAGATGCATTTTTGCCTCTTTCTGCAGCAGTATATGTATATGTGCTTGTGTGTATATATATATATATATATATACACACATATATATAAAACATTTATATAACATCATGTTCCTATTACACTGGTTGAGTCATCTAAGGATAACAATCATTGCAAGTCATTCCTTAATTCTAATGATGGAGTCCAGGCTTTGATGTTAAAGGTCACAGGTTCAGCCCTTTGATAAGATGATGGTAATAAGCAGTGGCATGTGAAAAACATCTCATCTCCTAATGTAGCAAGTACAATGGAGCTATAGAGCTTAAATTACCTTTTGAGTTTGATTTTTTGATTGAACGAAGACTGATTTTTGGGAATACAGTTCTACTGACCAATTTTTCCATTTAATAAATATAACTCACACAAACATGATTGATTTTGGGGAGAGGGGTGAGCTGGATTTGTCCTCCCCCACATACCATGACAACAAACCAAAATATCCCCTAATAGCACAGTTCTGGGTTGAGTTTCAGAAGTCCTGAAATCCAATCCTGATCTTGCTACTATTTCTGGTGTGAACATGGGTATGCCATTTCACTTCTGTGTGCATCTTCTTTTCAAGCTGACCTCTGATTCATCTAGTCTTAGCTTGTCTCCTGTTTTGTACAGCAGCTATCAAGAGCAGAGTCCTGGTATCACTACTCAGCAGGTATTGATATAGAGCTTCTCAATAGATATTGGAGTCTCAGCTGGGATGAATGACAGTGGAGTCTGGAGGCCAGTTTGAGGGAGCCTATTTGCATTCAGCAATTTGCTTGAAAAGCAAATGTGCCTTTAAGGGAAAATCCAACACATGAAAACTCTAATTCTAGAGCTGCTCAGACACATATATCTAAGGTAACTAGATTTTCTTGAATCATTATCTGACAAGAAGTCTTTGGTAAACCAACAGATTACTTGGGAATAAATTAAAACCAACCAGATTACAAAGAGAAATTCCATGCCCAAGGAAATCTCAGATTC
>NW_009938535.1:53348-65567 GCF_000696875.1 Nestor notabilis
GGCATCTAAAATAGAAAGGAAAATTACATTACTGAATTTCTCCAGAATGAGAATTCCTAAAGGCATTTGGTTCAGAAACATAGGAATAGGGGATTTGGTCCCAAAAAACCATACAATATTTCATAAGGAATGTTTCCCTACTAAACTAATTTAAACAGAATTTCTATGCATAAAAAAATGTCACTGGGTGCTGATGGAACACCAGGTATGCTAAGACCAAGTACCTGAATAACTGCTTTGTTGTTATCCACTAATACACAGTCAAAGAGAAACCCTTCTCTTCTGGCATATCATCTTCCTTCCCATTCAGTGCAGAGATAGTATGGTAACCCAGCTATTTACAGGTTCACTGAAGCAGGTGAAGCTGCAGGGTGGCAGATTAGAAAGAAAAAACAGTCTTTGTAGATGAAATCCCAAAGAAATACCATGCTTCTGGACCACAGGCATGGTATGCATTACTTTTCATATTTCAAACAGTTATGATTTTTATTTTTTTTTTCTTTTACCAAAAGAGGGAGAAAGAACAAGGCAAGAAGCAAACATAGGATATTTCAGAAAGGGATAAAAGACAGAAGTTCTTGACACAAAGAGAAGTTAGTTGGGCACATCGACCTGGAGGCAGGCAACCTAGACCAAGGAACAAGAAAAAGAAAGAAGAAAAGCCATGCAAAAGCCAGCACACCACCAGGATGCCGCCTGTGATTGGCTGGCGGTGATGTCACTGCCCTCCATCCAATGACCAACTGTGGGTGATGTCATCCTTTTCCTATAACAGGTTCTAACAAACAATATGGTGCAAAGGGAGGTTGTCCCCATTTTCTTCCTATTATTTTGTTATTATTATTATTATTTCAAAATTAATTCTGTAATAACATCAATTAGATCCTCCTGCCAGTCTGTCCCTGGGGGGTGATTTTAGTTCTTGTGCAGGAAAAGTTAACTCCTAAAGAACATCATAGCAGGCATGCAGTAATCACCCAGAAATGCACGCAGCCTGTCGTGTCTTATTGCTTAATTATCCATCTTACCTTCTTTCAACCCTCTTCTCACTGTACCTCATGTGATGCCTGTTTATCTTATTTAATTTTCCCCAACTGCTCTCCCTCCCTTCCTTAAGATCATGAGAGACGAAAACACTTTTTCCTTTCATTCTGCTGCCCTGAGGCTCCTCCTGCTTGGTCACCACTGATCGTTCCCATTAAGGATTATGAGCTCAACAGTCTCTGAGAGCCTTTCCCACTTTTAAGTTCTTGTGGACCAATTCTACCAGCTGTAACATCACTACACTGGTGTTTCACCAGATGTGAATGTAGCCTTTCGGGTTTATGCCCTCGGAGTACAATTGACTATGACCACGTTCCTGAGAGGAACCTCTCCTGAAAGAAAGGGAGATGAACCCAAAGAAACATAACATGCAGCAGCCAAAAATACGATATGAAACCATGGCAAGGAGTTCCTCACTTGGATCTCCTGGAGTTGACTTGGTAGGGAATGCAAAAAACTATACAAAAAGTTACTTAAGGTTTAATTGGGTATGCCTTGAGATCCCTTGCACTAGAAGCTGCTCCAGTTTAAGATATCTGCTAACCTTTGCCAGATGTTGAAACCACAGACAAGCATCTGAGCGGTATCAGAGTGGAGAAGCCCCTACCCCTTCCACCCAAACACATTGAGCTTAAAAATCTAGTCAGTTTGCATTATTTTGTTCTCCTGGTGTACAGAGATGTTTTTCACAGAGCAAAACCTGGGCCTCCATATCACATCTAAGCAAGATTCTCAAGACAGTTCATGAGTAGTTTAGAAACCTAAGTCTGGAGTTGAAGAGAGGAAAAAGCTTAATATCTCACTGAAAAGCAGTAGCATTTACATCTCTCTTGAAAATAGGAATTAGTCTGTGAAGTTGCTAGGGTAAAATTAAAAAAATGATCAATTTTGTATCCATGTTCCAAAGTCTCTTTGGTTCTTGGACACTCTCATTTCTTGTGGTTTGTCTTTTTAACCAAACAGCTGAGCATGGCTCTTGAACAGTTCAGCTGAGACACCCATGCCCAGGAAACAGGAAGGGACCGGTCCTGGGCTGAGAGAGAAAATATGGCAAAGGGAGTGGGGGAAAGCCACATTACCCAGCAGTCCTGCTGGAAGCCTCATAGACGGGTTTCATAATAGGTGAAGAGATTTAGGTTGTATTTGATTTTACCCTTTCTGCTTTCTTGGCTTTCTTGTTAGGTTGATAAACAAGAAAAAACAAGGAGGGAGAGAGAGTTCCTTTTCTGTTTAAATTTATTTTTAAGAAGATTTTTATGAAATGAGAATGAAAATAAATAAGCATTTTTATACCAAAGTTTTAAATTCAGTGTTAGCCATCATTAAACACATGTAAAAATATAGAAAGGTAAATTAACTAATTTATTTTTAAATGAAGACCTATTTCCAAGGCAAATAATGGAAAACATTTATTTTCCAACCTATTGGAATGAAACGATTGGGCAGAAAGGGGCTTTGGTATTATTATTGGGTGCTTTTCCCCTGCCTAAATGAACTGCTCAGGGAAGAAGGCATGAATTCGTAAAACATTTTGGGACTACTAAATCAGGAGGGTATTTTCGTTTTCTTTTTTTCCTGGTAAAAAAATCATCAGATTAAAAATATCACCTAGCTCAGTTTTGGCACCATGGCTGTCCAATATTTACAGGGGTTTGTACCTCGAGCATTACCCACCATGTTTACCCACATTGACAGGTGAGAGGGGAAGACCGTAACTCTCCTTGGCAGGTCCCTTGCCCAGCCCCCTGAAGACCCGGGTTGTTGTCGCCAGTGCAGACGAGGGGGCCGCACAGACAGCTGCCCGCATGTGGCGCTGGTGGCGGTGCAGGCACACGGCAGCTGGGTGGTCAGCCCTGGGTAGGACAGGGAGTTCCCGGTGCTCACATCTGTGCCCAAGGCAGTGTTTTATGAACAGTGTGGACACAAGCCCAGCCAAGGAACATCATTGGTAACTCCCCCCTCCAACCTACCAACTTTATTTTTTCCTTAAGATATGCAAGATACGTCAAGGCCCAGCTTAGGAAGGGCTTTTAAGAGATCTTTACTGTTCAAGGCAGGCTGTGGTTTCATTATTTTTATTATTTTGGTAGAATGAGTAACAGGAATAATAGTAGCTGAGGGTTGTTTCTCTTCATTGACTCTGTGTTAGGTTTGGAAGCCATTCGACCAGGACAGTCAAAACACAGACAGGAAATAATCTGTGATAATGTCCAACTGGGGTATCAATTACGGCTTTAGAGTTTCATGTTAAAGGGATATTGTCAGATCAAATTTAAACCAAAAGTTGTGGGTTGTGCTTTTCAAATACATAGGTAAACATATAGATATGTACACATATGAGAGAGAGAGAAATGGAGACTACTAGAAACATTTACAATTCCCTTTTTAAGTTAACAAAAAAAGAAATCATTCTAAAGCAATTAGTCTCCTCCCTGCCATGTGTGAGATTTGACTGCAGTTCTCAGCCTAGCCTGACCCTATGAGATTGCTGGGGGGGGTTTAATATTCTTTCTTAAAAGACTCTGGTCAGTAAAGTGACGCTTTCCCCAAGACTAGAGGAGGCACAGGGTTAATCTGTCACGGTGCCCTACAGCAATCTCCAGAGCAGAGATGGGTATGAGCCCATGCAAGAGGATTGACAAGTGCACCTCTGACCAGGATATGGTGCATCAAAGCCACAGACATTGGTTGAGCCTTTCCCCAGTTCATGGAGGCTGAAAAAGGTGTCCCATGATGAAAATCATTGTGGGGTAACCAGGAGGGTGGCCTTTCAACCAAGCCGTGGTCAACCTTTCTTTTGGCCAGGGTGGGAGAAATAGGTGGGGCTGATGCTTCTTTCTGGATATCTGAAACCAGCTTCTTTCTGGGTATCTGCTGTCAAATCTCATAAAGATAAGATGGTAACTGCAGCTTGGTGTTACAAGAATCACTGGGTGGTGTCCAGAATACCATGAAAGATTCCTTCACATCAGGATCACATAGTTAAAAGAAACAACATCATACGCTACCACTTGCCTCCTCCTTCTCTCTTTTGTCACCCAGAACTGGCAGAAATAAAGATAAGGTGGATGTATTTACAAGCAAGCTTGTGAAACCAACTGCTGGCAAACATGTGATAATAAAGTCTTGTGTCCAGTTCTGGAGCTGGCACTTTAAAAATTAAATATGGAGAAAGCTCAAAGAAGAGCTGCCAGAAAGATTTATAGCCTGGCAAACACGCTTACCAGGGAGAGAGGAAAGGAGAACAACTTGTGAGATGGCATATGGGCTAGCAGGTTAATAAGTGATTAAGGGACTTATGGAGTGAAAAACTCTGATATAAACCAGATCTTTGACCTAGCAGCCAGAGGCATGAGAAACTCCACAGGCTGCAATCTGTAAATCAGCAAAGCCCACAGAGGAAATCTGCGGCATGTTTCTGCGCAGAAAAGTAACGCAGTGCTGGGAGAGCTGCACCCCAAGGGACAGGGTGGGTTTACCATCATTTGGAGCCATGGCATGACATCCCTGGTCCTGGCCCAAATGAACATGAAATATTACATACCATATTATGCACAGGGCCAGATAAATTCGTGAGAAAGATGTCTTCCAGATCATCAGCCTGAAAGGTCTTCTACCTTGGTGTCCATCACTGCCCTGGCTATGTGACCTCTCCAATGCTAGAGCAAAGTTCTTTTCTACATGTGTGGACAGAAAGGGATTTTTGCTTATATGAATAGGGGGAAGAGACTGCACACCAGCATGGCTGATCAGGCCAGAGGAAGCTTCACAAACATGTGTCAGGCACGGAGGCCAGATGGGAGTCTGTAAAGAGAGAAACTGCATGTAAAGCTTTCCTGGTAGCTGCTAAATATGGCTAAGCATGAGCTCCTTGGCTCACAGAGAAGGGACCTGAGGCATTGTTCAAGTGAGGTCCTGTGCTGGCATGGTAGAAGTCTTTGGCCTCATGCAGTGATTTGTATGGATTTGGTACCCTGCATAAGGAAATGAGAGTCATCTTTCAGCCCCAGGGGAATGATGTAGAGAAAAAAATTAGCAGGCTCAAGGTGAACACTAGAACGAGGGAGGGTTTAAGCATATAGCTGCATGCATAAAGCAGTGATTTTCAAGTGGGAAAAAGCATCAAAATGAGCTTTTTCTGTGCTTTCTGTTCTTTGGGAGAGCTTTCACTAATGTTTTCATTAGATATCATTCTTTACAAAGATCATGCTACAAAAGACCAGTAGCTACCACAGACTTATCTCTCACACACATTCATGAAGTTCTGGAGAGGGCCTTCCATCCTGAGGAAACCTTTAAGTCCACCATGGTTGCAAAGCTTGCTCAGCCTTTAAGAGGAATGTGTGAAATTCCAGGGGCATTTCAGAAAAGCTGGCTCATGTGCAGCCAGGTTTTGACCCCAGGATTTGATTATGCCTGAGGATAAGGGAAATAATTATTTACATTGGGGAAATACAAAGGAAAGCATATTTCCAGATTCCAAGTCTGGAGTTTGTTCTGAGATATGTATGTTGTTCCCTATCCCCTCTTCTCACAGGTAACGTTAAAATCTCTGTTAGTCTACAGACAAATCACGCAGTAGTGGCAAACTGAGAGGTTTTATGTAGATGATGACTGAAACCCTGAACTGTGTTACAGGATCTCAATGTAGGTAAATGAACCAAGATGTAGAGACTGGACCCAGTTGGAGTCTAAGGTCAGATGTCATCTGTCCATATTCTTCTCGGACTAAGGGAACAGCCTCCCAGAGCAGCTAACTGATGGATACATTTGAAACCCTGACCTTGAGGAAAAAAGTCCTCGTTCCATTGCCTTGCTGTGGAGCTTTCCTGTACCCAGTGAGGAAGCTTTTTGTCTAAGCTCCCCTCCTTTCTCTCATGCTCCCTCTCTCTCCTCAAGCAGTTCATGTTCCATGTGACTAGGAACTGGAATGATTAAAAAGGGAGCCTCTGATTATAATAAAACAAAAAAGCCAGAGTTTGTTTTGTTTTCCCTGAAAGAAGATCCGGTGGTTGGCCATTCTTTAGAGAGTTACAATTTGGACAATTTGTCAGTGTGTTCAGGGCAGAGGAAAGCATGTGACAATGGATTCAGGCACCATGACCATAGCTTGGGACAGTGAGAGGATACACAGTTGACTGATCCTGACAGCCTATTCTGCCTTTCTTCAGAGCTGACAAACAACCCCCAGTGAAAATTAAGCAACAAGTATCAGAGACACATTTTAAACTATTTTACCAGTTGGTTTTTTTCCTTACTCTTGGCTCAGGTAAAGCTTTACACCAGATCACTATGCACAGTTGCTCACACAACCTTAAGGATCACCCCAAGCAACCTACTTGCTGAACTGAGACATATCCCAGAACTGGCCAACAGGAGATCCTGTATTTAATCATTTCACCAGAGCCAGAGTGCCAGTAAGATAGCTTTCTTCCTCCCCAACTTAGCAACTAATAATCAGGCTCTAGCCTAGGCTGAGCACCTCTTAAAGCAATTCATCCTACCTGGAGAAAGAAACTGAAACACTGCTTTTCACTGATTTTCTAAAAAAGATAGCATCTGATTTTAGGTGGCTGAAGTGTAAACAACCCCACATCACTGGGATGTATGCATCTACATACATAGATGTATGCATTATTGGGTGCATACATCTACTCTAGGTACCAGAATAGAGGAACTAAAGTTGCCTGAAATATAAATTTGATGATAAATATAATTACATTATATTTAGGAGACCTTCGGGACGGTAGAGTTTTGTCCTAGATAAGGTACCTAACCTGAGGTACCAAGATAAGGTACCTAACCTGGGGTCCCTATTTCCAGGTCTAGCTATCAGGTTCAAAAATGCTGAGAACATCTGGGTCTCACAGAGGTCACACAAAAAGAAAGTCAAGAGAATAGGGTTGTTTATCACAAAGAAAAGGTGATTTAAAGCAATACTTCCCAAAAGTAGGGACAAATCTAGAAAAGGCAATTTGTCTCTCTTTCCAGTGATAAGGGAAGGCTCAGCCAGGAGAACAGAAAAGTGACAAATTCCATTTAATGGAAAGAAATGAATGTTTTGTTCTCATGAGACAGTGGGACTCATTGCCACAGGAAGACTGGGATGAAGTTTAAGCCATTGCCTAGTTACAAGCAGTTGAGAATTTTCCTAATACAGAGCTGGAGAGAGCATCCAACAGCTCTCTGCTTTGGATTCCACGACCTCCCATCTGAAACACTGGTGTCAATCACCACTGGAGAGAACCTTGTGTTCAAATGCACCAGGAGTACCCTGGGTCACCCTCATTTCAGCAGAAGGCACATGCAAATAATCTGACAGACAGGCATAGAGAGAAAAACTCTGAAAAATGCTTTCAGATGCTCCTGTTTTTACCCACACCACTTTTTTATTGCAAGGCACCAGGTCTAAAAGCTGGTATCATGTTCTCGGAGTGTGAAGGTGAGTGAAAAAGGGCAGTATCTCCTACAGGAAGGCATAAGGGTGGGAGACAAACATGGCATCAATCGAAAACTTGGCATGGATTTTCAAGGAGCTCCAGAAATAGCAGACATGCTGTCATTTAAATGTAAGAGGAGCAGGGCAGAGAAAAATATATAGGTTTTATGGGGGATTTGGAAGATTAGAAGAACAAATAAGTAACACAATGGCTGGATATTGACTCAAAGAATACTTGAACTAGATTTGACTGGCAAACAGTCCCAGTCTCTATTTGCCAACTGCTTGGAATTGTTTGAGCAATGACCTTGAAAAACATACAGCAGATTCAGAGACTGGGAAGCCAGAAGGCTGCACTGCACTGGTCTGATCCGATCCCCTGCACAACAGCGTCCCTCCAATGTCACCTAGTCTCAACTCTGCTAACTTTTTAAGCCAGCAAAAGTGGCTCAGCCACTTTAAGATATTAAACTGGTTTAAAGAATTAAGTCCTCCTAAATCTTAAAAGCAGTTTAGCAGATCATGCTGCTTTTAAGACACTAAATTCTTAAACCTCCTTAACTCTGATGGAGGAGCTGAGAGCTCAGTACACCAGAGTCATGCCAACTTAAGTGTTTAAACTCTTAAGACATTTTTTACATTATAAGCCAAACTCAGGATCAAGCATAGTGCCTACATTCTTGCCTGGTATCAGTTCAGACGTTTAGCATCCAACTACATCACCCCACACCAGGTCAAGAGACTCAGGGCTGAATGCCTGTTTTAACTCATTGCCTGCTTTGCAAAACCACTTGTCTTCCAAGAACTTTTGTTCACATCAGTCTTAATCTAGAAAGTTTATCTCTCTCTGCAGATGGTTTTGATGTGGTATAAGAGTGCATTGGGTAAGGTTTTCTAAGTTCAACTCATGTCAAAATTTTCTGATGGTAAGTACAAGTATCAGCTGTAAAATCCTAAGAAAGGGGCCTGACCACAACACATTTTAAGAGAAGGCTCTTGTTATGCTTTTGCAACTGGAGCAGCACCTATGCTATCATCAGATTTAAAGAATGGAATGAGAGGATGGGATAGTTAGGAAGTCAACTTGATTCTTTCGCAAACACCAGTCCAGTGAACTCACCCTTCAGAAGAAGGTTTTATGACTGGTCACACGCTACCTTTCCCCTGGACATACAAGGTCCATATTTACATCCTCAGAGCTGATCTTTCTTATGAAGGGGTGGGGGCGTCCAAAAGAATATAGAATCAAATTTTTCCCGTAGAAACGGGCTCACCCAGAACTAAGAAAATCTCCTGTGGTTTAGTGGGTTATGATGATTTCTAAAACAGTAGCTAACTGTGGTAAAGAAAAAAATGTAATTTACCAAACAGGTAATATGTAAGAACACTAAATGCACAAAAAAGCTTGTATTACATTTTGGAGCTCTCCATGTTGTCTAGAGTGAATTATTTGAGGAGGAGAGAGAGGGATTTTCTAAAAGGGTAGTTCAGAGCTGAAGTGTACTCAGGCTATATTTAAACTGTGGCCTGCAAAAGCGTGCCCAGACAAATCTGGACCATGTGGCTTGGAGAAAGATTTGTGTGTGCATCAGTCTTCACTGCAATGCTGGTGCCATCATTTCTACAGGAAGGAAACCAAGCATGCGGGTCAGAAGGGAGCAACAGAATTCTCAGTTTGGATCACTAAGGAACAAGGACCCCTGTGTATACTCCTCCCACAGCATGCCCCAGAGTATCATGCGCACACACACCATGTATGGCATCAATATCATCCTTTAGAAATGCTGCACTATTAAAGGGTCTTTCAGCTTAAGATCAAATGAAGGCTGGTCTTCTCCAGGCTGGTAGTGAGTCCCTCAGATGATACATGTTGTGGTCATCTAAGAGTGGCTCAGACTTAGATGAGGCTTTTCAGCTTGCTCCTGCTGCACTGGGGTCAGCGGTATAGAGTTGATGATCTGGCTGTCTATTTCTTTGACTCATATACTTTGCAGATTTGTTTAAGAGGAAAGCTAGAGCAAGCCACAGTTAAAAGCAGCTTTGTTTTCTTGAGGTAACAGGTTTGCTCTGTACAAACAGTATCTCTTATCTAATAGCCCTAGAAAGGCATGTAGCGTCAAGCTGATACTGTCTTCATGCTTGGCTTACTTTTGCATTTCAGCCCTGAGATATGCAGGCAACCTGCCATCAGCTGTAAAACCACAAACCCTGATCTGTGATGGGGACTGATAAGAGAAAATATATGAAAACAGACTCCTTAGAGCTTGACTCCTTTCCAGGTGGCTCTGGACTGAGATCTGGCATTTGAAAGTGATTGTTCAAGCATAAGAAACAGCACTTTTTATGTTTCCTTTTTAAGACTGCAGAAAGGCTAAAAGAAAAGCGAGTGAGTCATGGGGGGAATCAACATGATGTTATTAAGCTCCCATCCTGACATTAGCAAGCGCAACACCCAGTAGAACAATGGCTTCTCCCCGTATTAAAATGAGAGGAAACATCATGTCTGCAGGTTGACACGATTCACAGGGGAAGAAAACAGAATACAAAGCTGTTGGCTTTCATTGTGATGGGCTGTTTATCAGTCTATCTTTCCCTTGCTTGTTTAGTCTAAACAGCCACTTCCTGGCCCTAAACTTTGGAGTCTTCAAGTTTTCTCAAAGTTCCTGCTCTCAAATAACATTTTGCTTGTTGAATATAGGAATGAGGTAGCACCCTTTAAATGTGGGTGCTTGCTTGTAATGCTGTTTGTTGTGTGGCATTTCAAGATCAAGAGAAATCACCCGGAGTGCCTGTAGTACCTGTAGTGGACATGGTGTGGTGTGCATGCTCCAGGCCCAGGGCACAAACATACCTGCCTGCTTCCTAGGTGTTGTTCATCAAATTCTGCTATTCCTTGTAGGATTTCTGCCTAAAGACAGACCAAGGTTAAAGAAGTACCCTTCTGCATCTGTCTGAGTCTGAAAACAGAAACAGCAACTACTGCTGCCACTGATCTGTGAAAACTGCTGCCCAGAAGGAAGTCTTTGTAGCTGTTAGTTAGCTTGCCTCCATCTCAAAACACCAGATTCCTCTGCAACTTGAGCTAAGAGGGTATTTCACCACCTGCTTGCAGAGCAGGGCCTGAGAAACACTCCCAAGCTGTTGTTCTGCTACCTAAGAACAGACAACACCTTCCCCATACTCTCCCCTGCCTAATAAATGTTATCAGTCCTTGCATTTCTTTCTGGGAGCAAGCCCCAGCCATGTGTCCGGAGCAAATCTACCCTTGTTGAACTCATGGCATTGACTTATCCCCACAGTTTGCCTTTCCAAAGTCCTTGGGAGAACTACCCAGATGCAAAGCAATTTAAATGGATAGGGAACCAACAAGTTCGCTAAATGGCTTATCTGATTCTCTGGGGAATCCATCTGGAGTCAAGAGCTTTTCCCCACCTGTAGAACAGCGATTACACTGTCTTCTCACCCTCATCCTCCATAAACTCTCTTAATCCCCAGCCCTTCCATCCAGACAAGGACAGCAATTCTCTTGGGAGCAAAATGAGTTAACCAAGGGAGATCTTTGCCTTGCTGGGAACACATCAGCCATCTAAACAAAACCTCCAAGCAGAGCTCTTGCTCCTTATCACCACGTAAAGGAATGAAACAGAGTTTTGCTTTGAGGATTCTCTGGTTGCACAAAAATATTCTGAAGATTATTAAGATCCTGTGACAGCTGCACCTACCTGCCACCACTCTAGATCATCTTCTCTGCACACACTGAAACCTTGACTTCTTCAGTGCACATGGCTATCTTGGGACCAGTGCAGAGGACTAACACCTTTTCACCACCATGTGCTGTTTATAGATGTTAAGGACATGTTCTTGACCTCCACTGCACTGAGGAGAGGCAGTTATAGGCATCCTGGCCCATGTGGCTCTATTTGGTGATTCTCTGTTGAATCTGTACCCTTGCAAGAACTCTGAAGAAAGTAAAATTTGAGCAAGAGGACCCAGAGCTGAGGTGAGGAAATCAAAGTTGAGGGTAGCACCGATGTACAGATCCTAAAGGAGCATTTTGTTTGTGCAGGATTTGTGGGAATGGCTGAAGCTGTCCAGTGCCAGCTGTGGGTCGCTCTCCAGCAGACCATGAGTGATGAAGAAACCCAACAAGAGTCACAAGAAGAGAGCAAGCATGTACTGACACCTTTCCAGAACACTATCCCGGGCTCCTGACATTTCAGGCTTTTGGACTTCCTGAGCCCTTTTTGGTCCCTTCATGCTGAACAGCTCTCGATGGATTGAAAAGCGAGTTGAAGAGATTAAAGAAAAATCTTAAGCAGAGAGCATCATGCAGCAAGGAATTCCACAGCTTGGCAACTTAACATGAACAATATCTTCAGTTGTTTGTTTTATACTTGCTTTTTAGTTTTGTATGATGCTTTCCAATTTTTCCACCTTTTGAGTAACTCCTCTTTTATTTGTGATGCTCAACAAAATGGGTTGCAGAAGCTCTTTTAAATTAGTTTATATAGAATGATAATCTTTATTTGAATGTGGAAGTTGCAAATAAAGACAAGATCTGGACTGATTTCCTCCTCAAAAGCCCTTGGTTGCCCGTACATACCTTATCACTTACCTTCATCTAGCCCATATTTCTCTTATTATAATGATTTTCCATCTTTGACTGTATAAGACTTTATTTTTGTATCCTGGGGTAGCTAAATGAATTTGAAATGAATATGGATTTCCTGCTGATC
>NW_009938535.1:65598-67881 GCF_000696875.1 Nestor notabilis
TTTGGTCTTCACCCTAGAATTGAAAACATCAATGCCAGGGTGTATTAGAGGTACACTTCTGGAAAGGCAATTATCCTACAAATGCTCAGCTGTAAGTTATATAATAATTATTTCTTCAACTGAAGTGCCTTTTGAAGTACTTTCCAAAAACTTAGAATAGTCCTAGCCCATAAGCATTTTGGTGGAGGAGGGAGACCAAATTCTGCACTCCATCTGAAACCATTCTGCAGAAACTGTGTCTGAAATGCACTGGCATTGGGTATAGGTGGATCTCTCACATTAGGTGTTTGGAAATCTGCCTGCAAAGACATATGCCCTGAAATGTTTACTTTTCAAATATTACTTAGAAATTACATGATATATGACTGATCTTTTCTTTTTTCTTTCTTTTTTTTTCCATCTCCTCTTGGCTGAGGGTTTCCCTGGAGCTTGAGACATGTCTCTGCTGAAAAAATCACTCAACATTCATGAAGAACAAAAGAAAGCAGAAGGTTATTCAGCATGTCATGCAGTTTCACCTGAACCCCAGTGGTTTCAGTTTCGATGAGGTCTACCAAGCATGCTGTCCAAGTCAAAAGCAGACTGCTTGTACAACCTAAACTACTTCTTGTGATGCCAGTCATCTTCATTAGCTGGTTAAATAACTTCTAATACAGCTGTTAACTGTAGGGAGAAGGGTATTGGCTGAGTATCAGCAGACTGGGGGGTCAGTAATCTTTGGAGATTCATTTAATCTTGGGAGCCTCCCTCCATTTCCGTGGAGCCCTTCCTTTCTCTCCTTGTCTGAAGACTCTTTAACTCAAGGATTTGTTATGCCTTGTTCTCACACAGCACCATGGCACAGGGAGCATTCAACTGTTGTTGGGATTGACTGTAGGCACTGGCTTGATTTAGAAATGGTATTAGGCTGAAGCATTTGGATGAATTACATTGGTAAAGAGCTGTCATAGGGGGAGGCTGGGCTGCAGCATGAAGCTGAACAGCTGGAGCAAAGTAGAGTCTAGTGTTTTGAGAAAAGGCCTTTTAAAAGCCAATATGTGCTTAGGATCAGAAAACAGTCACAGAGGGGCAAAATCACCCTTGGCAAAACCCCGGCCCAGGGTCACATTGGAGGTAAGCGTGCTTCCCTTCTATCAGAGGGATTTGCAAGCAGAAAGAATTTTAACAAGGTCTCCAGACGTGACTGAAGACCCTGTTTGTTTTAGATCAAACTCTCTCCACCCCAGAGCCCTGAGTGTATCTCTTGTTCATAAAATATCACAAGCTTGGATATGTGTTTGTTTTGAGGGGTGACTCCTCCCTCCTACTCAGCCTGGTTCACCTGTTAAAAACTCATGAGAAACTGTATGCACAGCATTCCTGCCGGCACACCATCCCTGCCCCTGTAACACTGGCAAGTGATGGAAGCCAGCAAGCTGGTTCTCCTCAGACTGTGCCAAAATGCTGTCTTTCAAGCCTCCCTTCATCTGAAGCACACAGACTCCTTTCCAGCATATCAAAACACTGAAAAACCTTTTCAGAGGCACTCTAAGAAATAAAATAATAAGACATGATGATGATGATATAATAATAATAACTTTTGAGTCTGCTGCTCTACCCAGCCCCCTCCTCCCACAGCTCCTTCTGGGGGTGGGAAATCTTATTTCATGGGCTCAAATGGGGGAGTCACAACCAATTTGATTTCAAGTACTCAAGAGTAATATCCTTCATAAAGAAGAGCCCCTGACGCTGTTCCTTTGGAGGGTTCCCCTTTCCTGCTCCAAGCAGCTGTGTTGGTATTTAGACACAGAATACCAGCTTAGCCTCTACTTCCAGCACAACCTCAACTCATATCCTGCAGGCTTTATAAGTCCCCAGATGGTCCATAATGCTTGTGTAGAAGTTAGCCAGCCAAACAGTGCTTGCTGCTTATCTGGTGTATAACTGTCTGGAATGCGTGTGTGGGGAGAATGAGAAAAAATGCCAGATCATCTTCCCACAGAACATTTCCTTTCTTGTCCTCAGCCTCCTCTCTCTAAGCCCAGACAGAAACAAAACACCAGCTAGGGAATTGACCACACTGGTGTTGCAATGGACTTGATCCTCCAGTCTTCTCAGAAGCAGCCTGGTATATTGTGGCTGTGAACCTTTGATGCCAGGGCATTTACGCTGATCTCTGAACGTGTGACAACCCATTTAGCCCTAGCTTAAATGACAGCACCAGATGGAAGATAGTAACAAAGCATGTCCAGAGCTAGCCATTTTCAAAACAGTGGAAATTCAGAGGATTCCTGCTGGCGTGGA